>NC_059204.1:4622873-4637873 GCF_020615455.1 Coregonus clupeaformis | reverse complement strand
GAGAGAGAGAGAGAGAGAGAGAGAGAGAGAGAGAGAGAGAGAGAGAGAGAGAGAGAGAGAGAGAGAGAGAGAGAGAGAGAGAGAGAGACAGACAGACAGACAGAAAATATCAAGAGGGGCGAAAAAGGGGTCTGAGAGTTTAGTCTAGTGTGGCCTGGTATCAATTATTTTTACCCTCTAACCAATTGTGCTATTATGTGTGTTTTTTCCGCGTTATTTGTAATTTATTCTGTGCATAATGTTTCTGCCACCGTCTCTTATGACCAAAAAGAGCTTCTGGATATCAGGACAGCGATTACTCACCTCGTATTAGACAAATCTTTTTTCTTCAACGAGTCGGACGTAATATCTTATGTTTCACCGAGTCGTGGCTGAACGACGACATGGACAACATACAGCTGGCGGGATATACGCTAAATCGGCAGGATAGAACGGCTGACTCCGGTAAGACAAGGGGTGACGGTGTATATTTCTAAACAACAGCTGGTGCACGAAATCTAATACTAAGGAAGTCTTGAGGTTTTGCTCGCCTGAGGTAGAGTATCTCATGATAAGCTGTAGACCACACTATTTACCAAGAGAGTTTTCTTCTATATTTTTCGTAGCTGTCTATTTACCACCACAAACCGATGCTGGCACTAAGATTGCACTCAATGAGCTGTATAAGGTCATAAGCAAACAGCAAAAATCTCATCCAGAGGCAGCGCTCCTAGTGGCCGGGGACTTTAATGCAGGGAAACTTAAATCCGCTCTACCTAATTTCTACCAGCATGTTAAATGTGCAACCAAAGGAAAAAAAACTCTAGACCACCTTTACTCCACACACAGAGACGCGTACAAAGCTCTCCCTCGCCCTCCATTTGGCAAATCTGACCATAATTCTATCCTCCTGATTCCTGCTTATAAGCAAAAACTAAAGCAGGAAGCACCAGTGACTCGGTTAATAAGGAAGTGGTCAGATGACGCAGATGCTAAGCTACAGGACTGTTTTGCTAGCACAGACTGGAATATGTCTGGGATTCTTCCGATGGCATTGAGGAGTACACCACACATATTTTTCAATGACAACATGTTTCTGTCGGCCTTCTTCCATTACACACAAAATCCCCCTGCCAAGGGCTACTATTAACAGGAATGATCTGTCAAAGTCATGGGGCTGGGGGAGGTTTATAGACAGGTATTTTTTGGTTGTGCAGGGTTGTGCTTAGAGACAGTAAATGTATTGTTGTGTATGAGAGCGATTGAGAGGTGCCATTTCTCCTCTATCTCCCATACACAACAATACATACTGTGTAAGAACTGCCCCAATAAGTGCATCGATGACGTCGTCCCCACAGTGACCGTACGTACATACCCCAACCAGAACAACATCCGCACTGAGCTAAAGGGTAGAGCTGCCGCTTTCATGGAAATCTCGCTATGCCCTCCGACGAACCAACAAACAGGCTAAGAGTCAAAACAGGACTAAGATTGAATCATAATACACCTGCTCCGATGCTCGTCGGATGTGGCAGGGCTTGCAAACTATTACAGACTACAAAGGGAAGCACAGCCGCGAGCTGCCGGGTGACACGAGCCTACCAGATGAGCTAAATCACTTCTATGCTCGCTTCGAGGCAAGCAACACTGAAGCATGCATGAGAGCATCAGCTGTTCTGGATGACTGTGTGATCACGCTCTCCGAAGCCGATGTGAGTAAGACTTTTAAGCAGTTCAACATTCACAAGGCCGCAGGGCAAGACGGATTACCAGGACGTGTACTCCAAGCATGCGCTGACCAACTGGCAAGTGTCTTCACTGACATTTTCAACATGTCCCTGACTGAGTCTATAATACCAACATGTTTCAAGCAGACCACCATAGTCCCTGTGCCCAAGAACACTAAGATAACTTGCCTAAATGACTACCGACACATAGCACTCAAGTCTGTAGCCATGAAGTGCTTTGAAAGGCTGATCATGGCTCATATCAACACCATTATCCCAGAAACCCTTGACCCATTCCATAGATGATGCAATCTCTATTGCACTCCACACTGCCCTTTCCCACCTGGACAAGAGGAACACCTACTTGAGAATGCTATTCATTGACTACAGCTCAGCGTTCAACACCATAGCGCCCTCAAAGCTCATCACTAAGCTAAGGACGCTGGGACTAAACACGTCCCTCTGCAACTGGGTCCTGGACTTCCTGACGGGCCCCCCCAGGTGGTAAGGGTAGGTAACAACACATCTGGTGGTAAGGGTAGGTAACAACACCCTCAGGGGTGCATGCTCAGTCCCCTCCTGTACTCCCTGTTCACCCATGACTGCATGGCCAGGCACGACACCAACACCATCATTAAGTTTGCCGACGACACAACAGTGGTAGGCCTGATCACCGACAACGATGAGTCAACCTATAGGGAGGAGGTCTGACCGTGTGGTGCCAGGAAAACAACCTCTCCCTCAACGTGATCAAGACAAAGGAGATGATTGTGGACTACAGGAAAAAAAAGAGGACTGAGCATGCCCCCATTCTCATCAACAGGGCTGTAGTGGAACAGGTTGAGAGCTTCAAGTTCCTTGGTGTCCACATCACCAACAAACTATCATGATCCAAACACACCAAGACAGTCGTGAAGAGGGCACAACAAAGCCTATTCCCCCTCAGGAGACTGAAAAGATTTGGCATGGGTCCTCAGATCCTCAAAAAGTTATACAGCTGCACCATCGAGAGCATCCTGACTGGTTGCATCACCACCTGGTATGGTAACTGCTCGGCCTCCGGCCGCAAGGCACTAAAGAGGGTAGTGCGTACGGCCCAGTACATCACTGGGGCCAAGCTTCCTGCCATCCAGAACCTATACCAGGCAGTGTCAGAGGAAGGCCCTAAAAATTGTCAAAGACTCCACCCACCCTAGTCATAGACTGTTCTCTCTGCTACCGCACGGCAAGCGGTACCGGAGCGCCAAGTCTAGGTCCAAAAGGCTTCTTAACAGCTTCTACCGCCAAGCCATAAGACTCCTGAACAGCTACTGTAAGTGTATGTAAACTTCCGACTTCAACTGTAAATAGAAAAGAGGGACAGTCCTGCCAAGGAGTTATGAATGGGGAGATGAGGGTGTTGTGGCTGATTTGACCAGGGGTGTCAAACTAATTTTGCCCCGGGGGTCGCATTCGGTCTTCAACGAGGTCCGGAGGGCCGCACTGAAAATGTTATATATTTCCTTGCCAGCAAAATTGCTAAATATGGGGCCCTATCCATCGTTTTTGGAATCACAACAAATCCAAAGTGTGATATAATACAGGTTATAATGAAATACTGCCTTTGTTCTTGGACCTGGGAAGGATCTAGAACCTAAAATAGTTATTTGGCTGCCACTATAGGAGAACGCTTTAAAGAACCATATTGGGTTCCATGTAGAACCCTTTCCCAAACAGCTTCTACATGGAACCCAAAAGAGTTCTATCTGGAACCAAAAAGGGTTCTCCTATGGGGACATTTTGGAACCGATATTTCTAATAGTTTATTCACTATATAGTGCACTACTTTTGACCAAAACCCTTCACGGGCCGTATGTTTGACATCCTTGATCTAGACTGTGACCAGAACACAGTTGGGCTCCACTAATTACAAAATAAAAAAACAATGGATGGTGTTACTGTACAGCAGAGGGGCTGTTTGGTAGGGAGAACATTGGAATGGCGATATTGATCTCACGGTTTTACCAATTTCACTTTAGATTCTGATGTTTACCACATTTCTCCAAACGTCAAATTTCAAAGTTGCTCCAAACATCACATTTCAAAATGTTTTTGACACCCTGGATTGACTGCTCCTTCTCAAGACAGTTCCTTTTCTCCAAACGTCAAATTTCGTAGTTAAGGGTTAAGGTTTTGGATAGGATTAAAACATTACGTTTAGGCATGGTTAAGTTAAGGGATAGGATAAAATAAAATAAAAAATGAGTGTCTACCACTGGGATAGAACACGAAACCTTCGGATTCGGAGTCATGGAATTACGCCCATTCACCACCCCTGTCCACAACGCAAAACCCAAGCCTACTTAATGGAAATAGCGCTCACTGTTGCCCCTAGCGGCCAGTCTTGAAACCATTTCCCGACATCCTCAGGACATTTTTATTTGATTTGATTTGATTTAACTAGGGAAGTCTGTTAAGAACACATTTTTATTTACAATGACAGCCTACACCGGACAAATTGTGCGCCGCCGTATGGGACTCCCAATCACGGTCGGTTGTGATACAGCATGGAATCGAACCAGGGGGTCTGTAATGACGCCTCAAGCACTGAGATGCAGTGCCTTAGACCACTGCGCCACTCGGGAGCCCATGGACAGATGTTCAATTGTGAAGTCAATCTTGAGTGATCTGCCTGGATATTGGAGCAAAAACCCACTCATACACTGCTTGGCGTGTCACAGCAGTATAGCTTAAATGGGTCAGTCCATCACAATCTCACAGCTAGGGCCCTCCCTCCCTCCATTCATCCCTCCATCCCCTCCCTCTCCCCTAAAGCCCACCTTCTTTCCCTCCCTCCCTCCCTCCTCCCTCCTTCTCCCATCTATTCCTAGGAAATTCTGCTCAGATCAGTGCTCAGAGCTTCTGACTCATGACGCACAGATGTGTCCGGGTGGTGGGTGACTGCTGGTTGCAGAGCCCCTTAAAGGGAGAGTTCATATTTTTTTCCAAGTTTTAGCTTATTTTCAACTTCTTTGTTGATGTTTCATCCAAACCATTTTAAGTTCCTTAGCTGGTTAATTAGCAACGTCCAGAATATTCTGGCTAGCATTTTTGGAGCATGAAGCCATGCTAGTAAACATTTATTGAACCACTGTGCTATTTATTTCCCCAGGCTTTTTTTAAACCTTTTCCATTAGCTTGCTACACTCTGGACGTTGTTAAATAACCAACAAACAAGATAAAAAAATTGTTTGGATGAAAAACGACACCCTCAGTATGTCGAAAATCAGCTAGAACTACAAAAACAGGGAACTGTCCCTTTAACCCACTGTAGTCCACCCCAGCCCAGCCAAGCTAAGCCTGATCACAGAGTGGGGTCCAGTGCATTCAAGTGCAGCAGGCTAAAATGCACCAGTCCTCATGGCCCCTAGCAAGAGTGGAGCTCCCTCAGGCATTGGGCTAAACTATTCCAATACTAAGAAAGTCCACAGGTATGAGACAGAGAAGAGATTGAGACACAATCCCATAGCCTGAACCTCTCTACGAGACTGCACCACAGTTAGCAGGTACTGTAAGGTATTCTAAGTGCGTGTGTGTGTGTGTGTGTGTAAACCTCACCATGCCCTAGATGGGAGATAGCAGGCTAACCTGCACTTCTGCAGTTGGTCCTGTAGAATCCTAAAGCCACCTTCCCATGCACCAGACCAGACTGACCAGAGTCTAAAGCAATCGTGCACACAGTCAGTCAGTCAGCCAGTCAGATTCAGAACTAGAGGTTATCTACTGAAGAATTGTATTGACACAGGCTCAGCTCTGTTAAATTATACATGGGTGCTATCCCCCAAGCCTTAGAGGAGAGATACAGGAGAGAACCTTAGGGGAGAGGAGAGAGGACCTTACCCCAGGCATGGTGTACCATCGGGGGGCTGTTGCTCTTCAGCGAACGGGGGAAAAGGCATGACATTAGAGGAGATGAGAGGACTTAACCCCAGGCAAGGTGTTACCTTCGGGGGGCTGTCGGAGCCCGGGTACTCCCTCTGGTCCAGCTTGTTCCAGCGCTGCATCAGCTTGATGACCATGGGGTTGCTGAAGTCCACCAGCTGGAAGCCCGACACGTTGGCCCCGCCATGCATGAAGCGCTCGAGGTTGATGTCCTTAAAACCCTGGGAGAGAGAGGGGGGAGGGAGTGAGACGGGGAGTTAGGGATGGATGTAGGTATGCAGAGGGCAGAGATTGAAAGAGAGAGAGGGGGAGGGAGGGGAGACGGGGAGTTAGGGATGGATGTAGGTGTGCAGAGGGCAGAGATCGAGAGAGAGAGGGGGAGGGAGGGGAGATGGGGAGTTAGGGATGGATGTAGGTATGCAGAGGGCAGAGATCGAGAGAGAGAGAGGGGGGAGGGGAGACGGGGAGTTGGGAATGGATGTAGGTATGCAGAGATTGAGAGAGAGAGAGAGGGGGGAGGGAGGGAGAGGAGACGGGGAGTTAGGGATGGATGTAGGTATGCAGAGGGCAGAGATCGAGAGAGAGAAAGAGAGAGGGGGGAGGGAGGGGAGACAGGGAGTTAGGGATGGATGTAGGTATGCAGAGGGCAGAAATCGAGAGAGAGAAAGAGAGAGGGGGGAGGGAGGGGAGACAGGGAGTTAGGGATGGATGTAGGTATGCACAGGGCAGAGATCGAGAGAGAGAGAGAGAGAGAGAGGGGGAGGGAGGGGAGATGGGGAGTTAGGGATGGATGTAGGTATGCAGAGGGCAGAGATCGAGAGAGAGAGAGAGAGAGAGAGAGAGAGAGGGGGAGGGAGGGGAGACGGGGAGTTAGGGATGGATGTAGGTATGCAGAGGGCAGAAATCGAGAGAGAAAAGAGAGAGGGGGGGAGGGAGGGGAGGGGGGGAGTTAGGGATGGATGTAGGTATGCAGAGGGCAGAGATCGAGAGAGAGAGAGAGGGGGGAGGGAGGGGAGATGGGGAGTTAGGGATGGATGTAGGTATGCAGAGGGCAGAGATCGAGAGAGAGAGAGAGAGAGAGAGAGAGAGGGGGAGGGAGGGGAGACGGGGAGTTAGGGATGGATGTAGGTATGCAGAGGGCAGAGATCGAGAGGGGGGGAGACGGGGAGTTAGGGATGGATGTAGGTATGCAGAGATCGAGAGAGAGAGAGAGAGGGGGGAGGGAGGGGAGACGGGGAGTTAGGGATGGATGTAGGTGTGCAGAGGGCAGAGATCGAGAGAGAGAGAGGGGGAGGGAGGGTAGACGGGGAGTTAGGGATGGATGTAGGTATGCAGAGGGCAGAGATCGAGAGAGAGAAAGAGAGAGAGGGAGGGGAGACGGGGAGTTAGGGATGGATGTAGGTATGGAGAGGGCAGAGATCGAGAGAGAGAGAGAGAGAGAGAGAGAGAGGGGAGGGAGGGGAGACGGGGAGTTAGGGATGGATGTAGGTATGCAGAGGGCAGAGATCGAGGGAGAGAGAGGGGGGAGGGAGGAGAGACGGGAGGTTAGGGATGGTTGTAGGTATGCAGAGGGCAGAGATCGAGAGAGAGAGAGGGGGAGGGAGGGGAGACGGGGAGTTAGGGATGGATGTAGGTATGCAGAGGGCAGAGATCGAGAGAGAGAGAGAGGGGGGAGGGAGGGGAGACGGGGAGTTAGGGATGGATGTAGGTATGCAGAGGGCAGAGATCGAGAGAGAGAGAGAGAGAGAGAGGGAGGGGAGACGGGGAGTTAGGGATGGATGTAGGTATGCAGAGGGCAGAGATAGAGAGATATCGAGAGAGAGAGGGAGAGAAAGACATTTATAGAGAAAGTAAAGAGAAAGAGGGAGAGAAATAAACAGAGGAGAGAGAGAGAGGAAGAGAAAGAGGGAGTGGGAGAGAGGCAGAACACTGTATGTTATACCGCAACAATAAAGGATACCAGACAGTTTTTTCCCCTTTTCTAAGAACTGGGATCACCGGCTGAGCCTGATTTCTGTCGACGCCCTGCTTCTGCAGCAGAGGGCTAGTAAGAAGGATTGTGCCAACAGTAATCTCTCCCAGCCCAGTGCTCCGATGCCTCCAGTACTGTCACACACACACATACACACACAGTCACTCACATGCACAACCACACACACTCACTCACGCATGCACACACACACGCACGTAGATGCACACACACATACTCAACCACTCACACACAGATACACACACACACACACACTGAGTTGCCCTGCTCTGGACATCATTAATACACTGTCACTGTGGAAATGGGCTGAATACTAAATACATAGACGTGAAGAGAGGGGGGGGAGAGAGAGAGAGTGAGAGAGAGAGAGAGAGAGAGAGAGAGAGAGAGAGAGAGAGAGAGAGAGAGAGAGAGGAGAAGGGTGTAGTCAAGACATGCAATGATTTTTTCCCTCACCAAGTTAGCCATGATGTAATGGTAGCCTTTGACATGTTTTCCGACACTGACAATCTGCGAGAGAAGGGAGGGAGAAACGTTAGAGAAATATTAAGGTTACTTGACTGGAAAGGGACAAACGTTCGACAAACGTTGCGTGAACCCGACTGGATTAGCATTAGCAAGCTTAATTGGCTGTCAGTTGAATGACACCCCAGTGTGTGCGGCTTGGCATCGCGTCAACATTGTCTTTCATGGGGAGTCAAATCAGATGTGCAGACTGTCTAAACCAATGAGTAGGCATCCGGATGCGTGCCACACCAGGAGACAGACAGACAGACACTCTCGGAGGCCAGCTAGTAGGGAATATGAAAATTCTCCTGGCATGGCACAGAGAATGTTCATTGATTCATTGAACACAAGCAGATCTCAAGTAGCTAAACAGACATTGAACTCAAGACAGCTGTTAAACCCTAACCCTAAACTTAACCCCTACTTTTACCCTAACCATAACCCTAACCTAACCCTAACCCTTACCTTAACCACTTTAAATTTCAACTTCAATGGGGTAATGTCAGAGTTGGGATGTCCCAAGGGTCCCGGATAGCAGCGACCCTGTTGCTTATGTCACCATGTAGTATGACTTGGCTTATAGATGATTTGTGAGGTACAGTATCTATGTAGTGATGATGAAAACTTTATAAATGCTCTGTAAAGCATTCATTGTTGTTTGTTTAAAGATGTAGCCTAATGTGTTTGAATGCACTGCTAACAAATACAATTTGTTTCCACTAGCAGTGCTCCATTCTCCAAAAATGCTAGCCAGATTTTTCTGGACATTGCTAAATAACCAGGGAACGAAACCAAAAAACGGTTTGGAAACAATAACACTGGAGGGTAGTTGAAAAGAAGCTATGCATCTCTGGTGATACTAGGGATACACGAGATACTGCTGAATAACCAAACAATACATTAGATGTGACCTGCTGTTCAAGATGTTGTGTGTACTGAGGCCTACTGAGATACGATGGGTACTGTTGGAGGTGTGTCTGGGGCTCACACACAAGCACACCAAACACACATGCTGACTCGCACACACTCTCATACACACAGAGTCGTTAGCACATTGACAGATGCCGGAGCTGAGATTTATTAAATGATTGAAAAGTGAGATATTGGTTGCCTGGGGGACGGCGGATGAGTACACTATGAAACAGAGAAGAGGGTTATTCGGTTCATAACTCTGACTACTGAGTGGCGCCAGAAGATATCCAAACATCCTAGAATTTGACCTAATAGATTGAATATACCTAAACCTGAATGATTATGTTGAGACTGTATAGTAAAATATGGCACAATTGCGTTTGGTACAATCTGGGCCATCTCAGATTGTACCACTAAATATTAATTAATCATGTTTGCAGCTAATTAATTCAATGTAATTCAAATAAGCACTCTAGAACTGTAAAATCCACTGCAGCTCTCAAATTAAAATGAAAGAATAATGTCTCCTCTAGTCATTTGCTTTACCAAATGGAGCTGTCACCTGTTTTAGACTGTATAGATTCATTGATTGATTGATTGACCTACTCCAGCATGTTGGTGAGCCTCTCAAACTTCTTAACTGCCTAACTCCCTAACTGCCTAACTCCCTAACTCCCTAACTGCCTAACTCCCTAACTGCCTAACTCCCTAACTCCCTAACTCCCTAACTGCCTAACTCCCTAACTCCTTAACTGCCTAACTTCTTAACTGCCTAACTCCCTAACTCCCTAACTGCCTAACTCCCTAACTCCCTAACTGCCTAACTCCCTAACTCCCTAACTGCCTAACTCCCTAACTCCCTAACTCCTTAACTGCCTAACTTCTTAACTGCCTAACTCCCTAACTCCCTAACTGCCTAACTGCCTAACTCCTTAACTGCCTAACTTCTTAACTGCCTAACTCCCTAACTCCCTAACTGCCTAACTCCCTAACTCCCTAACTGCCTAACTGCCTAACTCCTTAACTGCCTAACTTCTTAACTGCCTAACTCCCTAACTCCCTAACTGCCTAACTCCCTAACTCCCTAACTGCCTAACTCCCTAACTCATTAACTGCCTAACTTCTTAACTGCCTAACTCCCTAACTCCCTAACTGCCTAACTCCCTAACTGCCTAACTCCCTAACTGCCTAACGTCTTAACTGCCTAACTCCCTAACTACCTAACTCCTTAACTCCCTAACTCCTTAACTGCCTAACTCCCTAACTGCCTAACTCCCTAACTCCCTAACACCCTAACTGCCTAACTCCTTAACTCCCTAACTGCCTAACTCCCTAACACCCTAACTGCCTAACTCCCTAACTCCCTAACTGCCTAACTCCCTAACTCCTTAACTGCCTAACTTCTTAACTGCCTAACTCCCTAACTCCCTAACTGCCTAACTCCCTAACTCCCTAACTGCCTAACTCCCTAACTCCCTAACTGCCTAACTCCCTAACTCCCTAACTCCTTAACTGCCTAACTTCTTAACTGCCTAACTCCCTAACTCCCTAACTGCCTAACTCCCTAACTCCCTAACTGCCTAACTGCCTAACTCCTTAACTGCCTAACTTCTTAACTGCCTAACTCCCTAACTCCCTAACTGCCTAACTCCCTAACTCCCTAACTGCCTAACTGCCTAACTCCTTAACTGCCTAACTTCTTAACTGCCTAACTCCCTAACTCCCTAACTGCCTAACTCCCTAACTCCCTAACTGCCTAACTCCCTAACTCCCTAACTGCCTAACTCCCTAACTCCTTAACTGCCTAACTTCTTAACTGCCTAACCCACTAACTCCCTAACTGCCTAACTCCCTAACTCCCTAACTGCCTAACTGCCTAACTCCTTAACTGCCTAACTTCTTAACTGCCTAACTCCCTAACTCCCTAACTGCCTAACTCCCTAACTCCCTAACTGCCTAACTGCCTAACTCCTTAACTGCCTAACTTCTTAACTGCCTAACTCCCTAACTCCCTAACTGCCTAACTCCCTAACTCCCTAACTGCCTAACTCCCTAACTCCTTAACTGTCTAACTTCTTAACTGCCTAACTCCCTAACTCCCTAACTGCCTAACTCCCTAACTGCCTAACTCCCTAACTGCCTAACATCTTAACTGCCTAACTCCCTAACTACCTAACTCCTTAACTCCCTAACTCCTTAACTGCCTAACTCCCTAACTGCCTAACTCCCTAACTCCCTAACACCCTAACTGCCTAACTCCCTAACTCCCTAACTGCCTAACTCCCTAACTCCTTAACTGCCTAACTTCTTAATTGCCAAACTCCCTAACTGCCTAACTCCCTAACTCCTTAACTGCCTAACTCCCTAACTGCCTAACTCCCTAACTGCCTAACTCCTTAACTGCCTACTCCCTAACTCCCTAACTGCCTAACTCCCCAACTCCCTAACTGCCTAACTCCCTAACTGCCTAACTCCCTAACTGCCTAACTCCCTAACTCCTTAACTGCCTAACTTCTTAACTGCCTAACTCCCTAACTCCCTAACTCCCTAACTCCCTAACTCCTTAACTGCCTAACTCCCTAACTGCCTACCTCCCTAACTGCCTAACTCCCTAACTCCCTAACTGCCTAACTGCCTAACTCCCTAAATGCCTGCCCGCCTAACTGCCTGCCTGCCTGCCATGACTGATTGGCTGACTGATCTCACCTGCTCCAGCATGTTGGTGAGTCTCTCCGCCTCCAGGTCGATGACAAACTTCTTCTCCTGCCGTCGGTCCAGGTCCTCCAGGAGCCGGCGGTAGGCAGCATCGTCGAAGTTCTCCACGCATATGGCGCTCACCTGCCAGCTGTTCTGACCCGCCTTCTCCATGATGGCCTGCAGTATGGCGTACCCTGAGGGGCAAGACCAACCACCAATCAGATCACAGCATTTCATTCCAATAATTTATTTAGCTTCATAGTGACAATTAATTAATATTTTATTGCAGTGGGCTAAATCAGGGTCACACAGAGTGTTTCTTGATAGTCTTAAACAAATCTGCTTTGAAACTAAAGTATACACCTCACACACATGGTTATGGGCTTACAAAAAAGAAGACAGCTGTACTATGTCAGATATAGAGTTGAAATGTATTCAATTTTGAGTTTGCATCCCAATATTACACTTTATATACATCACAGAAGACTGAAATATAACAAAACCGTTTGATATAAAAACACAGGATTTTCTATGTTTTTTTGGAAATACTGTTTATTAACTATGAAATTATGAGAAATATTTATAACATTACACCCATGAGGCAACATGCAACAATTTCAAAGATTTTACTGAGTTACAGTTCATTTAAGGAAATCAGTCAATTGAAATAAAATAATTAGGCCCTAATCTACAGATTTTACATGACTGGGAATACAGATACGTAAAGGTAGGGGCGTGGATCAGAAAGCCAGTCAGTATCTGGTGTGACCACCATTTGCCTCATGCAGCGCGACACATCTCCTTCGCATAGAGTTGATCAGGCTGTTGATTGTGGCCTGTGGAATGTTCTCCCACTCCACTTCAATGGCTGTGCAAAGTTGCTGGATATTGTCGGGAACTGGAACACGCTGTCGTACACGTCGATCCAGAGTATCCTAAACACAATAGGTGACATGTCTGGTGAGTATGCAGGCCATGGAAGAACTGGGACATTTTCAGCTTTCAGGAATTGTGAACAGATCCTTGCTACATGGGGCTGTGCATTATCATGTTGAAACATGAGGTGATGGCGGCGGATGAATGGCACGACAATGGGCCTCAGGATCTCATCATGGTATCTCTGTTCATTCAAATTGCCATCGATAAAATGCAATTGTGTTCATTGTCCATAGCTTATGCCTACCCATACCATAACTCCACCGCCACCATGGGGCACTCTGTTCACAACGTTGACATCAGCAAAACGCTCGCCCACACAACGCCATACACGCTGTCTGCCATCTGCCCAGTACAGTTGAAACTGGGATTTATCCGTGAAGAGCACACTTCTCCGGGCATGCCAGTGGCCATCGAAGGTGAGCATTTGCCCACTGAAGTCGGTTATGACGCCGAACTGCAGTCAGATCAAGACCCTGGTGAGGACGACGAGCACGCAGATGAGCTTCCCTGAGTCAGTTTCTGACAGTTTGTGCAGAAATTCTTTGGTTGTGCAAACCCACAGTATCATCAGCTGTCCGGGTGGCTAGTCTCAGACGATCCTGCAGGTGAAGAAGCCGGATGTGGAGGTCCTGGGCTGGAGTGGTTACACGTGGTCTGCGGTTGTGAGGCCAGTTGGACGTCCTGCCAAATGTTCTAAAATGACGTTGGAGGCGGCTTATGGTAGAGAAATTAACATTAAATTCTCTGGTAACAGCTCTGGTGGACATTCCTGAAGTCAACATGCCAATTGCATGCCCCCTCAAAACTTGAGACATCTGTGGCATTGTGTTGTGTGACAAAACTGCACATTTTAGAGTGGTCTTTTATAATTATGTTTAATCAGCTTCTTGATAGGTGGATAAATGCAAAGGAGAAATGGTCACTAACAGGGATGTGAACAAATTTGTGCACAAAATTTGAGAGAAACAAGCTTTTTGTGCATATAGAAAATGCCTGCGTTCTTTTATTTCAGCTCATGAAACATGGGACCAACCCTTTACATGTTGCGTTTACATTTCATCTTAATGTTCTGGTGCTGTTTGGGAAGTTTAGAGTATTGATTGGGGACTTATTTGTGGAGGAATGTAACTGTTTTTCTAGGTGATTTGTGATGTTTTACTTGTGCTTCCCATGAGTGAGTTTTTGTATTTATATGTATATTTTGTGTATGATAGGTATATTTGTGTTGTATTGTGCAGGGCACATTTGAAAAAGAAACCTAGGTCTCAATTATGTCTTCCCTGGTAAAATAAAGGTTACAAAAAACAAACAAACAAGCATGACATTGTAATTCCAGCACGGAGTGGGTCTCATATTAGGATTCTGCACTTATAATCTGCTCTCCTTTCAGGGTTAGGGCCAATTCCATTTTCAATTCAGTCAGACTAAACGCCAACCCTGCTTCCTTTTGGCTGGGAAATGATTATGACTGATATTACTGAGTATTACTGATATCATAAAACTGAAGCTACAATCTAAAAACCCTGGATCTACATAAACAGCAAGCATGCGCTCCCACAAGAAATCCTGCATCCAAGAAGAGCTTTTTATCTGTGTTGAATTCAGAGTTCTAACCCTTTGCTTCTATGCCGATTCTTCATACTAGTTCCACAACAAAACCCCTATTTTTGAGTAGATTTCGTAGTCTCTTTGATTAAAGACTGGTAGTGTGGGAGGAACCACAGGGAGTCTAGAGGGGGGACTCTGGGCTGCTGGGGCCAGACGAGGCCTTGTGTAAATAGAGGGATGATAGAGGGATGAGATGAAGTCAGGGGAGCCCCGCCCGGCATCTCCTCTCTCCTCTCCAACAGGAACAGATGTCCCACTTAAATGGCCCCTCCTGGTGGCCATCACAATCTGGCAACCTTTCTCCCTCTGCTCCCAATTAGTGGATTAACCTGTGCTCGAGTATCCACGTCTGGCAACCCAACCCCCCTTTTTCACTCTCTATCTCTCTGTGCACCCTATTAGAGTGATGTCTGTCTGTCTGTCTGTCTGTCTGTCTGTCTGTCTGTCTGTCTGTCTGTCTGTCTGTCTGTCTGTCTGTCTGTCTGTCTGTCTGTCTTTGCCAGGAGGACAAGGGGGATGGTCGGTCACACACTGCCACTGCTTCAGCTTCAGCACACACCCCTGTCAGGGCTGGGACTACCTGGATTTGTCCAATAAGAAACGCTCATTTTTGTTTTCCATTGCAAAACTTTTTTCTAAAATGTACAGACCACATTGATATAGATAACACCACAAGATGAAATTATACATTTTATGCTGAAATCCTGGGTGATTTTAAAG
>NC_059204.1:4442873-4617873 GCF_020615455.1 Coregonus clupeaformis | reverse complement strand
GGCATGCTCGGTCCTCTTCTTTTTCCTGTAGTCCACAATCATCTCCTTTATCTTGATCACATTGAGGGAGAGGTTGTTGTCCTGGCACCACACGGTCAGGTCTCTGACCTCCTCCCTATAGGCTGTCTCGTCGCTGTCGGTGATCAGGCCTACCACTGTTGTGTCATCGGCAAACTTAATGATGGTGTTGTAGTCGTGCCTAGCCATGCAGTCATGAGTGAACAGGGAGTACAGGAGGGGACTGAGCACGCACCACTGAGGGGCCCCTGTGTTGAGGATCAGTGTGGCGGATGTGTTGTTAGCTACCCTTACCACCTGGGGGCGGCCCGTCAGGAAGTCCAGGATCCAGTTGCACAGGGAGGTGTTTAGTCCCAGGGTCCTTAGCTTAGTGATGAGCTTTGAGGGCACTATGGTGTTGAACGCTGAGCTGTAGTCAATGAATAGCATTCTCACATAGGTGTTCCTTTTGTCCAGGTGTGAAAGGGCAGTGTGGAGCGCAATAGGGATTGCATCATCTGTGGATCTGTTGGGGCGGTATGCAAATTGGAGTGGGTCTAGGGTTTCTGGGATAATAGTGTTGATGTGAGCCATGACCAGCTTTTCAAAGCACTTCATGACTACAGACGTGAGTGCTACGGGTCGGTAGTCATTTAGGCAGGTTACCTTAGTGTTCTTGGGCACAGGGACTATGGTGGTCTGCTTGAAACATGTTGGTATTACAGACTCAGACAGGGAGAGGTTGAAAATGTCAGTCAAGACACTAGCCAGTTGGTCAGCGCATGCTCAGAGTACACATCCTGGTAATCAGCCTTGTGAATGTTGACCTGTTTAAAGGTCTTGCTCACACCGGCTACGGATGTCCTGTATTGACGCTTTGCCTGTTTGATGGTTAGTTGGACGGCATAGCGGGATTTCTTACAAGCTTCCGGGTTAGAGTCCCGCTCCTTGAAAGCGGTGGCTCTACCCTTTAGCTCAGTGTGTTCTACAGCTTATCATGAGATACTCTACCTCAGGTGAGCAAAACCTCGAGACTTCCTTAGATATCGTGCACCAGCTGTTGTAAATTGGCCAATAGTATCGATGGCAAAGGCAGATTAGCCACTCGTCGCCAGCTCCTTAGCAGGCACCCCGATCTCCTTCTGCGATATCTCCTTTTCTTTCTACAGCGAATGACGGGGATGAGGGCCCTGTCGGGTGTCTGGAGCAAATCCCTCTCGTCCGACTCATTAAATAAAAATTATTTGTCCAGTTCAAGGTGAGTAATCTCTGTTCTGATGTCCAGAAGCTCTTTTCAGTCATAAGAGACGGTAGCAGCAACATTATGTACAAAATAAGTTACAAACGATGCGAAAAAACACACAAAATAGCACGGTTGGTTAAGAGTCCATAAAATGGCAGCCATCCACTCCGGCGCCATCTTCAAGTGCATAGGCAATTGTAGGCAGGCTATCAACGCTTCACCCACCACTTTGCAATATGAGCTGGAGGCAGTATTCATTTTGAAAACATATACAGTACCAGTCAAAAGTTTGGACACTCTTGGCATTCTCTCAACCAGCTTCATGAGGTAGTCAACTGGAATGCATTTCAATTAACAGGTGTGCCTTGTTAAAAGTTCATTTGTGGAATTTCTTTCCTTCTTAATGCGTTTGAGCCAATCAGTTGGGTTGTGACAAGTTAGGGGGGGTATACAGAAGATAGCCCTATTTGGTAAAATACCAAGTCCATATTTGGGCAAGAACAGCTCAAATAAGCAAAGAGAAACAACAGTCCATCATTACTTTAAGACATGAAGTTCAGTCAATATGGACATTTCAATAACTTTGAAAGTGCAGTCGCAAAAACCATCAAGCGCTATGATGAAACTCGCTCTCATGAGGACCGTCACAGTAAAAGAAGACCCAGAGTTACCTCTGCTGCAGAGGATGAGTTCATTAGAGTTAACTGCACCTCAGATTACAGCCCAAATAAATGCTTCAAAGAGTTCAAGTAACAGACACATCTCAACATCAACTGTTCAGAGGAGACTGCGTGAATCAGGCCTTCATGGTCAATTTTGCTGCAAAGAAACCACTACTAAAGGACACCAATAATAAGAAGAGACTTGCTTGGCCCAAGAAACACAAACAATGGACATTAGACCAGTGGAAATCTGTCCTTGGGTCTGATGAGTCCAAATTGGAGATTTTTGGTTCCAACCACCGTGTCTTTGTGAGACGCAGAGTAGGTAAATGGATGATCTCCGCATGTGTGGTTCCCACTGTGAAGCATGTAAGAGGGGGTGTGATGGTGTGGGGGTGCTTTGCTGGTGACACTGTCAGTTATTTATTTAGAATTCAAGGCACACTTAACCAGCATGGCTACCACAGCATTCTGTAGCGATATGCCATCCCATCTGGTTTGGGCTTAGTGGGACTATCATTTGTTTTTCAACAGGACAATGACCCAACACACCTCCAGGCTGTGTAAGGGCTATTTTACCAAGAAGGAGAGTGATGGAGTGCTGCATCAGATGACCTGGCCTCCACAATCCCCCGACCTCAACCCAATTGAGATGGTTTGGGATGAGTCGGACAGCAGAGTGAAGGAAAAGCAGCCAACAAGTGCTCAGCATATGTGGGAACTCCTTCAATACTGTTGGAAAAGCATTCCAGGTGAAGCTGGTTGAGAGAATGCCAAGAGTGTGAAAAGCTGTCATCAAGGCAAATGGTGGCTATTTGAAGAATCTCAAATTTAAATATATTTAGATTTGTTGAACACTTTTTGGGCTACTACAAGATTCCATATGTGTTATTTCATAGTTTTGATGTCTTCACTATTATCCTACAATGTAGAAAATAGTAAAAAAAATTAAGAAAAACCCTTGAATGAGTAGGTGTGTCCAAACTTTTGACTGGTACTGTAGGTCCGGTAAATTTCTCAAATGGCTGGTAAATGAAAATGTTCCCGGTCACGTTGTCCGGCGCCACATTTTCCTACACACACACACACACACACACACACACACACACACACACACACACACACACACACACACACACACACACACACACACACACACACACACACACACACACACACACACACACACACACACACACACACACACACACACACACACACACACACACACACAGCTACAGCACACCCAACAGGCCATTATATCTCTGGTGTGCTCCATGCAAGACAGGCTCAGACTGCTCTGCTCATTGACTGAGCTCGTTCATGCGTGGGCTGATACTCCAGTTAATACTGTGTGTGTGTAAAAACTTGCAAACACACACACACAGCCAAAGTGCTGCCTGCCTGCGTCCTAACACACATTTGCTAGAACACACTTTAAAGCTTTAACCGCCCACATATTGTAAGGTCTGCTTTAATGACACAGTCTCTCAGTCTCTTCCACCCCCCCACAATCATGTTTTCTCTTGTATTCCCTTGTGTTTTCATTGGAAATGTGCCATTCTTCCTATTTCCTACAGTGTATTTTATCCATGAGACTGTTTACAGCTACTCTAGTGTACAGCTACAGTACTTGAATACAGATACTGTACAGCTAAGCTGTGTCCCAAATGGCACCCTATTCCCTACATGGTGGGGTCCTGGTCAAAGTAGTGCACTATATATAGGGAATATCGTGCCATTTGGAACCCAACCCTACTCTAGAGCAGGGTTTCCAAACTCGGTCCTGTGCCCTGCCACCCCCACCCCAGGGTGCACATTTTGGTTTTTGCCCTGACACTACACACCTGATTAAAATAACCAACTCCTCATCAAGCTTTGATTATTTTAATCAGCTGTGTAGTGCTAGGGCAAAAACCAAAACGTGCACCCAGGGGGGCCACAGGACCGAGTTTGGGAAACCATGCTCTAGAGTACAGCTACTGCACTTGAGGTGCCTCAGTGGGAGATAGAGAGTGAAAAAGAAAGAGTGGCGGATTGTGAATGAATAAATGCAAGGCATCTCGGAGATGACAGCTGAGCTCATGGCTATGATATTCCACTTACAGGGCGCTTTTCCACTCCATTGCAACGAGTTGGCGACAGAGTAGACACTTTTTTTTTAAGTTGAAAAGATGTTCATGGAGAGATTCACTACTTTCCACGCTGAGTGGTACAAAAATGTATCTCTCCACTGATCTGCAGTTAAAGCAGTTAGGACATGAACAGATTGGAGCAGGTTGCAGAGCAGAGTACTTCTGGAGTTCTAGAGCAAGATGTTGTAGGCCTAACCGGGTCATGGATAGGAAAGTGATTAACAGTTGTTATTATTATCCCTACGGGCAGTTCTGGTTATAAGCTGGTTGTAATGACGTCAGTTCTGGTTGTAAGCTGGTTGTAATGACGTCAGTACTGTTTGTAAGCTGGTTGTAATGACGTCCGTTCTGGTTGTAAGCTGGTTGTATGTACGTCAGTTCTGGTTGTAAACTGGTTGTAATGACGTCAGTTTTGGTTGTAAGCTGGTTGTAAAGACGTCAGTTTTGGTTGTAAGCTGGTTGTAATTACGTCAGTTTTGGTTGTAAGCTGGTTGTAATGACGTCAGTACTGGTTGTAAGCTGCTTGTAATGACGTCAGTTCTGGTTGTAAGCTGATTGTAATGACATCAGTACTGGTTGTAAGCTGGTTGTAATGACGTCAGTACTGGTTGTAAGCTGGTTGTAATGACGTCAGTACTGGTTGCAAGCTGGTTGTAATTATGTCCGTTTTGGTTGTAAGCTGGTGGTAATGATGTCATTTTAACCAGCTTTGTCTGCAGGGATGAGAAGTGATGCAGAAAATAGAGAGAAAGAGCTGCATGAGGAAAATACATTAGGCTGTCCAGAGATGGTGGACGGGGCAACTCAATTCTGCGGGGGTGTGGGATATGTCAGTGCTCTATGCAGGTTGGTAACACCTCGACATCTGCAGTGTCAATGCAGACATTGAAGCAGCAACGTTTTCTCACTGTGTTACAACAGCCCATGTTTAGGCCTTCAGTAGAGATTGGCAGCTGGCGTGGTGACAGACACAACAGAAGCAGCAATAGCAGCAGTAGTAGTAGTTACAGCAGTGACCCCAACAGGAGCTGCCCGTTCCGCACCACAACTGAGCAGGCTGCTGTAGGTTATGCTCAAGCAATATCCTCAATAGGAGCTGTCCCTTCAGCACCCCCACTGTAGCAGTAGTTACAGCAGTATCCTCAATAGGAGCTGTCCCTTCAGCACCCCCACTGTAGAAGTAGTTACAGCAGTATCCTCAACAGGAGCTGTCCCTTCAGCACCACCACTGTAGAAGTAGTTACAGCAGTATCCTCAATAGGAGCTGTCCCTTCAGCAACCCCACTGTAGCAGTAGTTACAGCAGTATCCCCAATCTTCAGAACCACCACTGAGCAGGCTGCTGTAGCTACATCTGTAGCAGTAACCCCAAATAAGAGCTGTCCGTTGTGCAGGACCATTGAGCAGGCTGTTATAGGTATCAGCACCTATAACAGCACCTACACCTAAGTGCTGCAATCAGGGCCCGTATTCAGCGTTTCACAGTAGGACTGCTGTTTTGCCTTTTAAGATCATAATGAATAAGATTATATGGACAAGGGTGACCTGAGCCTACATCAGCACTCTAACTGTCGGACACTTGGGCCCTGACCAACTGCCGGGAAAAACTAGGCCATTGTTTGTTTATGCCTGCCTGTTCGGTGATGTGCTTGGAGTGGATTTTGAGTCGTTTTGTGGTGCTCTGGCTGCTTTTAATAATTCAAACAAACTAAAAGCAACATCTGAAACCCGAAAGTACGGTTTGAATGTATAGCTTCTCATTGTGTCGATCTCATGGAGTGTCAGCCCATGCATCCTTAGCTTCCATATTAATTTGAGAGTGGTAAAAATGTTTAGCCCCAATCGTTACGTTTTATAGCAAACCAAGTGGCGGGGCTACCGTTTGGGGAATAATGAATTCAGGATTCAGTTGGCATTATTGTCACAGGTTCAGGGCTCATTTTCATGAACGAGTAGGAGTGCTGATCTAGGATCAGGTCCCCCGTCCATGTTATTAAGATCTAAAAGGCAAACTGATCCTAGATCAGCACTCCTACTCTGAGACACTTACGGGCCCAGATCTCAACACTGCTACACTAAGGTACATATGATTTGGGAATATGTATTGACTGTGTGAATTGAAGATGTTCAGGGCTATTTACGTAATGTTCAACTGAAATTAGCGATATAGTTTAGCTACATCCCTTCTGGATTGAAACAGACATCTGAGAACAGGGTGAGCCGTTATCAATAGCTGTAAGAGAAGGAGAGACACAGAGAGAGAGAGAGAGAGAGAGAGCGAGAGAGAGAGAGAGAGAGGGGGGGGGGGAGAGGGGAGAGGGGAGAGGGGGAGGAAAAGGGAGAAAGAGAGGCTTGAGTAAGAGAGAGAGAGTTAGCGAGAAAGACAGCGAGAAAGATAAGGATGGAGCGATAGAAGAAAGAGCGAGAAAGAGAGAGCTCTAGACCGAGAGAGAGAGAGAGAGAGAGAGAGAGGGGGGGATGCGGTGTGTTTCTTGGCTCCGGCGTTGCTCATTAGTGGAACAGGAACCTCAGGATCTCTGCCCAGTCCTCCGAGACAGCGAGACACACAGAGAGAGAGGGAGCGACAGAGAGAGAGAGAGAGAGAGAGAGAGAGAGAGAGAGAGAGAGAGAGAGAGAGAGAGAGAGAGAGAGAGAGAGAGAGAGAGAGAGAGAGAGAGAAAGACAGAGAGAGAGAGAGGAAGAGACAGAGACAGAGAGAGAGAGAGAGAGAGAGACAAAGAGAGAGAGAGAGCGACAGAGAGAGAGACAAAGTGAGACAGAGAGAGAGAGAGAGAGAGAGAGAGAGAGAGAGAGAGAGAGAGAGAGAGAGAGAGAGAGAGAGAGAGAGAGAGAGAGAGAGAGAGAGAGAGACAGAGAGAGAGAGAGAGAGACAGAGAGACAGAGAGAGAGAGGAAGGGAGAGAGAGGGAAAGAGAGGGAGAGAAAAACTCTCTGACAGCCCTTTTCTATTAATACTACAGCCACGCTAGGAGCTTCCTGGAAAGACACCCCCGTCCATGGAGAATTCCCGTCATCTCCGGTTTCCTCAATTTGTCTACATCCCAAATAGCACCCTATTTCCTTCATAGTGCACTACTTTTGACCAGGGCCCATAGGCATCCCATAAGGCGCTGGTCAGAAGTAGTGCACTAAATAGGGAATAGGGTGCCATTTGGGACGTAGCCTTTCCTTCATTTCATTACGAACGAAAGGATGCACCCGACATCGCTGCACTTGACTATCGATTGATTGGTAGATTTGGTCTGTAGCCCTCTTTGGCCCCAAGACATGCCCATCCACCAGATAGCACAGACACCCATTATTTCTGGACAGCTTCCATTCACACCTCCACTGGGTTTTCTCATAGAGCAGGAGGAGTATGCGAGGTGGATCAGAGTAGAAAATGCAGGGTCTGGACCATAGAAATTGAATGACTAGAACTGACAATTACAGGTAATTCTATTTATATGGGCAATATGGGCAATATGGACCAGACCATATAAATTGAATTACCTGTAATTTCCCATTCTAGACATTCTATTTTTAAGGACTGTAGTTGCTGTAGTGTCCTGAATGCACAGAGCCATACAATAAGCATACATTATTAATGATGATATGCAGATCATAAATATATGATCATTGTATTATATAGCCTATCTTTAGCACTTCTAGTCTATCTTTGCTTGGTTTCTACTGCCACTGTTTCCACTGTTTCTACTAGTAAATCCAACAAGTTTGTAGTCACAAGCTTGATGTAGTCATTGCATGCTAGGAATATGGAACCAAATACTAAACTTTTGACTACTTTAACACACATATAAGTGAATTGGTCCAAATACTTTTGGTTCCCTAAAATGGGGGGACTTTTTACAAAAAGTGCTGTAATTTCTAAACGGTTCATCCGATATGGATAAAACACCCTCAAATTAAAGCTGACAATATGCACTTTAGTAATTCTGGAGTAAAGAGCCAAAACAACAAGAAATGTGTCACTGCTAAAATAATTTTGGATGTACCCTGAAAAGATATAGATATGGAGCCACCCCAGATTTGGCCCCTGGGGGACAAGGCAGCCACTATCACTCCAAAATAACTCAAAACTGTAAATACATATTTAGATTCCAGTCAATGTCTCTATAACTGAGAGTGTTATCTATCAGATGCAATTGGAACTGAGTTGATAGCCCATAGCGTTCCAAAGTTTGAGCTAAAAGTCTGATGGGACAGGCACCCATATTCCCATATGTCATATTAGCTCAATCTCCAATTTCTCATCCTCTGAGTATCACAGAAACACAACACTTTGAATGAATAACAGGTTTGTAGGCCTCCTTGCTCGCACACTCTTTTTCAGTTTTGCCCACACATTTTCTATGGGATTGAGGTCAGGGCTTTGTGATGGCCACTCCAATACCTTTACTTTGTTGTCCTTAAGCCATTTTGCCACAACTTCGGAAGTATGCTTTGGGTCGTTGTCCATTTGGAAGACCCATTTGCGACCAAGCTTTAACTTCCTGACAGATGTCTTGAGATGTTGCTTCAATATCTCCACATAATTTTCCTTCCTCATGATGCCATCTATTTTGTGAAGTGCACCAGTCCCTCCTGCAGCAAAGCACCCATACAGCATGATGCTGCCACCCCTGTGCGGTTGGGATGGTGTTCTTCGGCTTGCAAGTGTCCCCCTTTTTTCTCCAAACATAACGGTGGTCATTATGGCCAAACAGTTATATTTTTGTTTCATCAGACCAGAGGACATTTCTCAAAAAAGTACGATCTTTGTCCCCATGTACAGTTGCAAACCGTAGTCTGGTTTTTTTATGGCGGTTTTGGAGTAGTGGCTTCTTCCTTGCTGAGCGGCCTTTCAGGTTATGTCGATATAGGACTCGTTTTACTGTGGATATAGATACCTTTGTAGCTGTTTCCTCCAGCATCTTGACAAGGTCCTTTGCTGTTGTTCTGGGATTGATTTGCACTTTTCGCACCAAAGTATGTTCATCTCTAGGAGGCAGAACGCGTCTCCTTCCTGAGTGGTATGACGGCTGCGTGGTTAGCTATGGTGTCATAGTTAGCTAGCTGAATAAAATGGGTTGAGTCTATTCCTTTAAACATTGAACCGCTGTGGTTCACAACAATTCTAATTTCTAAAGGTGGAAGTTGGTAGAGTTTTTGTTCGGGTGGTTCAGTGAAACAATTATAGTTTCTGAGGTAGAAGTTTTTGGTGAGAGGGCCCTGCTCTCTCCTCTCCCTGATGTTTAGCTCATTTCATTCCGATCTCCTCTGCATTATTGTAGCCATTTGCTACAGCCTGTCAACTATGCCTCTGCCTATCCCTGTTCTCTCCTCTCTGCACAGGCTACACAAACGCCCCCACACCGCGTGGCTGCTGCCTCTCTAACCTGGTGGTCCCTGCACGCACCCCACACCTGGAGTTCCAGGTCTCAGGCAGCCTCTGGAACTGCCGTTCTGCTGCCAACAAAGCTGACTTCATCCCAGCCTATGCTAACCTCCAGTCCCTCGACTTCCTGGCGCTGACGGAAACATGGATTACCACTGAAAACACTGCTACTCCTACTGCTCTCTCCTCGTCTGACCATGTGTTCTCGCATACCCCGAGAGCATCTGGTCAGAGGGGTGGTGGCACAGGAATCCTCATCTCTCCCAAGTGGACATTCTCAATTTTTCCCCTAACCCATCTGTCTATCTCCTCATTTGAATTCCATGCTGTCACAGTCACTAGCCCATTTAAGCTTAATATCCTTGTCATCTATCGCCCTCCAGGTTCCCTTGGAGAGTTCATCAATGAGCTTGACGCCTTGATAAGTTCCTTTCCTGAGGATGGCTCACCCCTCACAGTTTTGGGGGATTTCAACCTCCCTATGTCTACATTTGACTCATTTCTCTCTGCCTCCTTCTTTCCACTCCTCTCCTCTTTTGACCTCACCCTCTCACCGTCCCCCCCTACTCACAAGGCAGGCAATACGCTTGACCTCATCTTTACTAGATGCTGCTCTTCTACTAATCTCACTGCAACTCCCCTCCATGTCTCCGACCACTACTTTGTTTCCTTTTCTCTCTCGCTCTCCTCCCACACTACTCACTCTGCCCCTACACAGATGGTAATGCGCCGCCGCAACCTTCGCTCTCTCTCTCCCACTACTCTCTCCTCTTCCATCCTATCATCTCTTCCCTCTGCTCAATCCTTCTCCCTCCAATCTCCTGATTCTGCCTCCTCAACCCTCCTCTCCTCCCTTTCTGCATCCTTTGACTCTCTGTGTCCCCTATCCTCCCGGCCGGCTCGGTCCTCCCCTCCAGCTCCGTGGCTTGATGACTCATTGCGAGCTCACAGAACAGAGCTCCGGGCAGCGGAGCGGAAATGGAAGAAAACTAAACTCCCTGCCGACCTGGCATCTTTTCACTCCCTCCTCTCTACATTTTCTTCATCTGTTTCTGCTGCTAAGGCCACTTTCTACCACTCTAAATTCCAAGCATCTGCCTCTAACCCTAGGAAGCTCTTTGCCACTTTTTCCTCCCTGCTGAATCTGTGGATGACTTCGTCAACCACTTTGAAAAGAAGGTTGACGACATCCGATCCTCGTTTGTTAAGTCTAATGACACTGCTGGTCCTACTCACACTGCCGTACCCTATGCTTTGACTTCTTTCTCCCCTCTCTCTCCAGATAAAATCCTGTGACTTGTGACTGCAGGCCGCCCAACAACCTGCCCGCTTGACCCCATCCCCTCCTCTCTTCTCCAGACCATCTCCGGTGACCTTCTCCCCTACCTCACCTCGCTGATCAACTCATCCTTGATCGCTGGCAATGTCCCTTCCATCTTCAAGAGAGCGAGAGTCGCTCCCCTTCTCAAAAAACCAACACTCGATCCCACTGATGTCAACAACTACAGACCAGTATCCCTTCTTTCTTTTCTTTCCAAAACTATTGAGCGTGCCGTCTTTAGCGAACTCTCTTGCTATCTCTCTCAGAATGACCTTCTTGATCCAAACCAGTCAGGTTTCAGGACTGGTCATTCAACTGAGACTGCTCTTCTCTGTGTCACGGAAGCTCTCCGCCCTGCTAAAGCTAACTCTCTCTCCTCTGCTCTTGTCCTTCTAGACCTGTCTGCTGCCTTTGATACTGTGAACCATCAGATCCTCCTCTCCACCCTCTCCGAGCTGGGCATCTCCGGCGCGGCTCACTCCTGGATGGCGTCCTACCTGACCGGTCGCTCCTACCAAGTGACGTGGCGAGAAGCTGTCTCCGCACCACGTGCTCTCACCACTGGTGTCCCCCAGGGCTCAGTTCTAGGCCCTCTCCTTTTCTCCCTATAGACCAAGTCACTTGGCTCTGTCATATCCTCACATGGCCTCTCCTATCATTGCTACGCTGACGATACACAACTAATCTTCTCCTTTCCCCCTTCTGATAACCAGGTGGCGAATCGCATCTCTGCATGTCTGGCAGACATATCAGTATGGATGACGGATCACCACCTCAAGCTGAGCCCTGGCAAGACGGAGCTGCTCTTCCTCCCGGGGAAGGACTGCCCGTTCCATGATCTCGCCATCACGGTTGACAACTCCGTTGTGCCCTCCTCCCAGAGTGCGAAGAGCCTTGGCGTGACCCTGGACAACACCCTGTCGTTCTCCGCTAACATCAAGGCGGTGACCCGCTCCTGCAGGTTCATGCTCTACAACATTCGGAGAGTACGACCCTGCCTTACACAGGAAGCGGCACAGGTCCTAATCCAGGCACTTGTCATCTCCCGTCTGGACTACTGCAACTCGCTGTTGGCTGGCCTCCCTGCCTGTGCCATTAAACCCCTACAACTCATCCAGAATGCCGCAGCCCGTCTGGTGTTCAACCTTCCCAAGTTCTCTCACGTCACCCCCCTCCTCCGCACACTCCACTGGCTTCCAGTTGAAGCTCGCATCCGTTACAAGACCATGGTGCTTGCCTATGGAGCAGTGAGGGGAACGGCACCTCTGTACCTTCGGGCTCTGATCAGTCCCTACACCCAAACGAGGGCATTGCGTTCATCCACCTCTGGCCTGCTGGCTCCCTTCCTCTGCGGAAGCATAGTTCCCGCTCAGCCCAGTCAAAACTGTTCGCTGCTCTGGCACCCCAATGGTGGAACAAGCTCCCTCACGACGCCAGGACAGCGGAGTCACTCACCACCTTCCGGAGACATTTGAAACCCCACCTCTTTAAGGATTACCTGGGATAGGATAAAGTAATCCTTCTACCCCCCCAAAAATTGTAAAGTGGTTTTCCCACTGGCTATAGGGTGAATGCACCAATTTGTGAGTCGTTCTGGATAAGAGCGTCTGCTAAATGACGTAAATGTGCCCTTGAGCAAGGCACTTAACCCTAATTGCTCCTGTAAGTCGCTCTGGATAAGAGCGTCTGCTAAATGACTAAAATGTAATGTAAATGTGTTTATACTTGCGTACTATTGTTTGTACAGATGAATGTGGTGCCTTCAGGCGTTTGGAAATTGCTCCCAAGGATGAACCAGACTTGTGGAGGTCTACAATTTATTTTCTGATGTCTTGGCTGATTTCTTTTGATTTTTCAATGATGTCAAGCAAAGAGGCACTGAGTTTGAAGGTAGGCCTTGAAACACATCCACAGGTACACCTCCAATTGACTCAAATGATATCAATTAGCCTATCAGAAGCTTCTAATGCCATGACATCATTTTCTGGAATTTTCCAAGCTGTTTAAAGGCACAGTCAACTTAGTATATGTAAACTTCTGACCCACTGGAATTGTGATACAGTGAATTATAAGTGAAATAATCTGTCTGTAAACAATTGTTGGGAAAATTACTTGTGTCATGCACAAAGTAGATGTCCTAACCGACTTGCCAAAACTATAGTTTGTTAACAAGAAATTTGTGGTGGTTGAAAAACGAGTTTTAATGACTCCAACCTAAGTGTATGTAAACTTCCGACTTCAACTGTAAATGTGTGAAAATGTTAAAATATATCCCTATTTTGTGGAATTAAAACCAATAACTTGTGTAGAAAAAGGTTAGTAAAGAAAATGTTTTAATGCTTTACAGACAGTCTCTTTGCAATCATTTTCAATTTGGGGTTCAAAATAACCCCCGTTGGCTCTTCTAAGATAAAAATATATTGCCGCTTTTAGGGTTAAAGGTAGACTCAGCTATATGACAATCATACACAGTGGGAATTATGTTAAGTGTTAAAGGTAACACATGATTATACACATCATCACGCACAAATTTGAGTCCTTTTTTTCTTTTTCTTTTTTCATGGGGGTAGATCAGCTTAATATTGCAGATAGATTGTAACTTCCATCAATGTAATTGTCTGCATCACTTCCAATCCCCCATGTTTTTTATATACAGTGGGGAGAACAAGTATTTGATACACTGCCGATTTTGCAGGTTTTCCTACTTACAAAGCATGTAGAGGTCTGTCATTTTTATCATAGGTACACTTCAACTGTGAGAGACGGAATCTAAAACAAAAATCCAGAAAATCACATTGTATGATTTTTAAGTAATTAATTAGCATTTTATTGCATGACATAAGTATTTGATCACCTACCAACCAGTAAGAATTCCGGCTCTCACAGACCTGTTAGTTTTTCTTTAAGAAGCCCTCCAGTTCTCCACTCATTACCTGTATTAACTGCACCTGTTTGAACTCGTTACCTGTATAAAAGACACCTGTCCACACACTCAATCAAACAGACTCCAACCTCTCCACAATGGCCAAGACCAGAGAGCTGTGTAAGGACATCTGGGATACAATTGTAGACCTGCACAAGGCTGGGATGGGCTACAAGACAATAGGCAAGCAGCTTGGTGAGAAGGCAACAATTGTTGCCGCAATTATTAGAAAATGGAAGAAGTTCAAGATGACGGTCAATCACCCTCGGTCTGGGGCTCCATGCAAGATCTCACCTCGTGGGGCATCAATTATCATGAGGAAGGTGAGGGATCAGCCCAGAACTACACAGCAGGACCTGGTCAATGACCTGAAGGGAGCTGGGACCACAGTCTCAAAGGAAACCATTAGTAACACACTACGCTGTCATGGATTAAAATCCTGCAGCGCACGCAAGGTCCCCCTGCTCAAGCCAGCGCATGTCCAGGCCCATCTGAAGTTTGCCAATGACCATCTGGATGATCCAGAGGAGGAATGGGAGAAGGTCATGTGGTCTGATGAGACAAAAATAGAGCTTTTTGGTCTAAACTACACTCGCCGTGTTTGGAGGAAGAAGAAGGATGAGTACAAACCCAAGAACACCATCCCAACCGTGAAGCATGGAGGTGGAAACATCATTATTTGGGGATGCTTTTCTGCAGAGGGGACAGGACGACTGCACCGTATTGAGGGGAGGATGGATGGGGCCATGTATCTCGAGATCTTGGCCAACAACCTCCTTCCCTCAGTAAGAGCATTGAAGATGGGTCGTGGCTGGGTCTTCCAGCATGACAACGACCCGAAACACACAGCCAGGGCAACTAAGGAGTGGCTCCGTAAGAAGCATCTCAAGGTCCTGGAGTGGCCTAGCCAGTCTCCAGACCTGAACCCAATAGAAAATCTTTGGAGGGAGTTGAAAGTCCGTATTGCCAAGCGACAGCCCCTAAACCTGAAGGATCTGGAGAAGGTCTGTATGGAGGAGTGGGCCAAAATCCCTGCTGCAGTGTCTGCAAACCTGGTCAAGACCTACAGGAAACGTATGATCTCTGTAATTGCAAACAAAGGTTTCTGTACCAAATATTAAGTTCTGCTTTTCTAATGTATCAAATACTTATGTCATGCAATAAAATGCAAATTAATTACTTAAAAATCATACAATGTGATTTTCTGGATTTTTGAGATACCGTCTCTCACAGTTGAAGTGTACCTATGATAAAAATTACAGACCTCTACATGCTTTGTAAGTAGGAAAACCTGCTAAATCGGCAGTGTCTCAAATACTTGTTCTCCCCACTGTATTTTCCACTTGTATCCTGTTTCAGTAATAATGAGATCAGACCTTCTTCTTGAGTGTCAGATAATCTACCATTTACATAGGAGTGATTAAAACATGCTAATAACGGTCCTGTTAGTATATCAAAAAAGGTTTGGTATACCTCGACTGGTATGCCATCCAACCCTGGAGTTTTCCCGGACTTAGAGTCTTTAATTGCATCCAGAAGTTCCTCCTCTGTAATTTCACCTTCACATGAGTCTTTCTGTATGGCTGTTAATTTTACATTATCAATAGAAAAAAAATCTCTACAATTAGCTTCAGTTAGAGGAGATGGAGGCGACTGAAAAGAAAACTTATGCTTAAAGTACTTTGTTTCCTCCTTCAAAATATCATTTGGTGAATCATGGGTGACTCCGTCAATTGTAACCAGTTTCATTAAATTATTTTTGGTAGCATTCCTATGTTGAAGATAAAAAAATAATTTTGTGCATTTTTCCCCATATTCCATCCAGTTTGCTTTATTTTTATAATATATTACACTTGATCTTTCTTGAATAAGTTTCTCCATTTCTTTTAGTTTTTCCTCTAATTTATTCTGAGCCTCTATGTTACAGTTTTTATTGCCATCTATCTGTTCTGTTAGACTTTCTATTTCCTTTGTTAGTATAAACTCTTTTGACCTAAATTGCTTTTGTTTTCGAGATGAGTACTGAATTGCATGGCCTCTAAAGGCACATTTAAAGGTGTCCCATACATTAAGAGGATTTGCTGTACCTATGTTATGTCGGAAAAAGTCAGTTATAAATTCCTTTGTTCTAATTATAAATAAATTATCATCCAATAGGCTTTGATAAAATTTCCAATATCCTCGCCCACGTGGAAATTCAGTAAGAGTAATGTATATGCCAATTATATGATGGTCCGACCGCATTCTGTCCCCTATCAACACTTTTTAAACTTTTGGTGCCAATGAGAATGAGATAAGAAAGAAGTCAAATTTGAGTACTTACCCCGGTCGGTGTCATAGAGGAAGACAAACTTGTTCCAGTCGTAGTGGTCGAGCAGCGAAAGCAGCGCCCCACGGATGGAGGGCCGGAGCTGCAGCGTGAATTGGCTCTCTCCCTCGGTGGGGAAGCTGGGCGTGATGAGGGAGATGTGCAGTGCCCCGCAGAACGACGTCAGTGTGTGCACAGAACGTTTGTCGTACAGGCCGAAGATGGCGAAGACGCCCCGCGAGTACTGCGAGCAGACTGTGAGAAGGAGGGAGGACGAGAGTTACTTACACATTGCAGATAGTTCACTAACCCATTCAAATCCCTACAAGAGGACGACTTTATTGCCTATGCAATAATAACTACCCCAAATCCACAAAATATATTTCCTCTGATGTTTCCATATTAAACTATGATTTACTTTCCCCATCAAAATGAAATATTGACATCGGGAAGCAATACTCGCTAGTTTAAGGAGTCTCTCTACCTCCTTTTGTAACCCATCTCTCTCTCTCTCTCTCTCTCTCTCTCTCTCTCTCTCTCTCTCTCTCTCTCTCTCTCACCCTTTCACTTCCCTCTCCTTCCTTCCTTCCCTCTCTCTCTCTCTCTCCTTCTCTCTCTCCTTCTCTCTCTCGCTCTCTCTCACACACTTTCTCTCTGCTAATAAACCAGCGGCGGTATTGTGATAGGATATGACCTGTAGGAGACAAACAACACACCGGCTTTAATCTGAAAAGCTGTGCGTTGAGTCTTTACATACTGTAAACACTGTAGGAACAGTTTGCTTAAGGGACTTCCTCATTAAACCGCCTTGGTGTCTCGAGCCTCGATGTTGTAATGGCTTGCGCTTTGTGGTGTGCGGTGTGTGCGTGTGCTAAAAGAACACGCCATAATAGACGGTTATGCTGACTTCCTCGCGTACCATGAGTACCCAAAGAACGGCACACAGGGAAAAAGTATTTTAACTTTTCCATTGTAAAGGGAACAGATAAACAAGGTTTTTGTTGTTGTTTTGTTGTTGCTATGCCGGGTTTGACAGCCTTATTGTTTCACAGTGTTACAGTGTTGTTAGTTGTCCATTTCTCTGCAGCTTGAAAATGCCTAGAGCTGAAGGAGAAGAAAGAGAGGAGGAGAGAGGGACAGAGAGAGAGAGAGAGAGAGAGAGAGAGAGAGAGACAGAGAGAGAGACAGAGAGAGAGAGAGAAACAGAGAGAGAATAAGAGAGAGTATAAGAGAGAGAGCGATAAAGACAGAGCGGGAGAGAGAGAGAGAGAGAGAGAGAGAGACAGAGAGAGAGAAAGAAAGACAGAGAGGGAGATGCCTTTTGAGTTTCTTTCTCCTTACGTTCTACACACAGTTAGACACAACAATGATGTGTCAGACTCGATGCAAACACTAAAATAAACCACTACTGTCTCTCATGTAACTCTCCTTCTCCATCTCTCGTGAATCAGAGTGATTTGCCCGACATCAAGGCTTTGTTCCAAAAGGGTTCTTTGGCTGTCACCATAGGAGAACCATTTTTGGTTCCAGGGAGAACCCTTTTTTGGTTCCACGTAGAACCATTTTGGGTTCCATGTATAACCCTTTGTGGAAAGGGTCCTACATGGAACCTACAAGGGTTCTACCTGGAACCAAAAAAGGTTATTCAAAGGGTTCTCCAATGGGGACAGTCGAAGAACCATTTTATGTTCTAGGTAGCACCCTATTTTCTAAGAGTATAGTCATGTAGGACTAATGGAACACACACACACACACACACACACACACACACACACACACACACACACTACTGATGCACAGGTTGACTTGTAACCCGCAGTCCCTGCAGTTGTATCCACAGGGTGGGCGGGTTTAGGGTCATGAAATATTGCGTGGATGAAGGGCAGGTGGGTGGAGGGCGGATTGAAAAGAAAACACAACACCTTAAAAACTCCATAAATGTATAATTATTGTGTAATTTATGTCTATAGGCTACATTGAGGTTTTTCTTTCATTATTTTAGGCTATCTGGCATTGGTGTGTAAGCCTAAGCTTGAGGGCATACCTGTACGCTCGCCAAATAGCCTAAATCCCAACCGCCAAATGCTTTAGGGAATGGGCAGAAAACTTTAACGTCCATCCACGGGGGCAAAAAGGGCAATGTCGGAGTTTAATTCAATAAGAGCAAAGCTGCGAAATGGAGTGTTGAAAATAAAGGGCCAGAAAAGTGATGATAGCAGTGTCTATGTCAGGGTTCCCAAACTGGCAGCCCGCGGGTGGTTTTATTTGGCCCCCCAAGTTCTCAAAATATTCCCACGCATAATAGAGACACACATGATCGTATACAAATGTAAGCAAGGTTTGAAATTATTCTCTTTTAGTCAAACATGATATCTGTTTGAGCTTCTTGCACTCAATTTGCAGTCTACAAATTATTTGTAATTATGTTTCGGCCCCCAGACCAGCCGCTCCAGAAAAAATCCTGCACCCACTGTCAAAAAATCGTTCCGTTGTCTCTGACTGCAGCCTACAGCGCATTTTCTGTATTAGCTGGTTAGGGTTGGGTGCGGGCCTCAGATTTTCACTTTATCACATTTAGTTGGGTGATTGCGGATGGGTTATTAGCAATTGAGGACGGGTGCGGGTGACCAAACAGCTGACCCATGCACCACTAACACACACACACACACTGTGCCAGTTGCATCATATTTTAGCCTAGCACATCATGTAGCTTTGTGTGTTGAATCACTGTATGTCACTATATCATACAGTGGGGAAAAAAAGTATTTAGTCAGCCACCAATTGTGCAAGTTCTCCCACTTAAAAAGATGAGAGAGGCCTGTAATTTTCATCATAGGTACACGTCAACTATGACAGACAAAATGAGAAAAAGAAATCCAGAAAATCACATTGTAGGATTTTTTATGAACTTATTTGCAAATTATGGTGGAAAATAAGTATTTGGTCAATAACAAAAGTTTCTCAATACTTTGTTATATACCCTTTGCTGGCAATGACACAGGTCAAAAGTTTTCTGTAAGTCTTCACAAGGTTTTCACACACTGTTGCTGGTATTTTGGCCCATTCCTCCATGCAGATCTCCTCTCTTTGGTCTTGGCCATAGTGGAGTTTGGAGTGTGACTGTTTGAGGTTGTGGACAGGTGTCTTTTATACTGATAACAAGTTCAAACAGGTGCCATTAATACAGGTAACGAGTGGAGGACAGAGGAGCCTCTTAAAGAAGTTACAGGTCTGTGAGAGCCAGAAATCTTGCTTGTTTGTAGGTGACCAAATACTTATTTTCCACCATAATTTGCAAATAAATTCATTAAAAATCTTACAATGTGATTTTCTGGATATTTTTTCCTCAATTTGTCTGTCATAGATGACGTGTACCTATGATGAAAATTACAGGCCTCTCTCATCTTTTTAAGTGGGAGAACTTGCACAATTGGTGGCTGACTAAATACTTTTTTTCCCCACTGTATATTATACAACACATTCTACTTACTTCCATTCTGCTTAACTGTACTTGTAAATGTCTTTTTAGGATCATTTTTTAAATTAATTTTATTTCACCTTTATTTAACCAGGTAAGCCAGTTGAGAACAGGTTCTCATTTACAACTGCGACCTGGCCAAGATAAAGCAAAGCAGTGCAATAAAAACAACACAGAGTTACATATGGGGTAAAAAACATAAAGTCAAAAATACAACAGAAAATATATATACAGTGTGTGCAAATGTAGCAAGTTATGGAGGTAAGGCAATAAATAGGCTATAGTGCAAAATAATTACAATAGTATTAACACTGGAATGCTAGATGTGCAAGAGATTATGTGCAAATAGAGATACTGGGGTGCAAAAGAGCAAAATAAATAACAATATAGGGATGAGGTAGTTGGGTGGGCTAATTTCAGATGGGCTGTGTACAGGTGCAGTGATCGGTAAGGTGCTCTGACAACTGATGCTTAAAGTTATTGAGGGAGATAAGAGTCTCCAGCTTCAGAGATTTTTGCAATTCGTTCCAGTCATTGGCAGCAGAGAACTGGAAGGAATGGCGGCCAAAGGAGGTGTTGGCTTTGGGAATGACCAGTGAGATATACCTGCTGGAGCGCAGACTACGGGTGGGTGCTGCTATGGTGACCAATGAGCTAAGATAAGGCGGGGATTTGCCTAGCAGTGATTTATAGATGGCCTGGAGCCAGTGGGTTTGACGACGAACATGTAGTGAGGACCAGCCAACAAGAGCGTACAGGTCACAGTGGTGGGTAGTGTATGGGGCTTTGGAGACAAAACGGATGGCACTGTGATAGACTACATCCAATTTGCTGAGTAGAGTGTTGGAGGCTATTTTGTAAATGACATCGCCGAAGTCAAGGATCGGTAGGATAGTCAGTTTTCGAGGGCATGTTTGGCAGCATGAGTGAAGGAGGCTTTGTTGCGAAATAGGAAGCCGATTCTAGATTTAACTTTGGATTGGAGATTCTTTATGTGAGTCTGGAAGTTGAGTTTACAGTCTAACCAGACACCTAGGTATTTGTAGTTGTCCACATACTCTAGGTCAGACCCGTCGAGAGTGGTGATTCTAGTCGGGTGGGCGGGTGCCAGCAGCGTTCGATTGAAAAGCATGCATTTAGTTTTACTAGTGTTTAAGAGCAGTTGGAGGCTACTGAAGGAGTGTTGTATGGCATTGAAGCTCGTTCATGGCACAGTCTGTTTAGGATCATGGCACAGTCTGTTTAGGATCATGGCACAGTTTGTTTAGGATCATGGCACAGTCTGTTTAGGATCATGGCACAGTCTGTTTAGGATCATGGCACAGTCTGTTTAGGATCATAGCACAGTCTGTTTAGGATCATGGCACAGTCTGTTTAGGATCATGGCACAGTCTGTTTAGGATCATGGCACAGTCTGTTTAGGATCATGGCACAGTCTGTTTAGGATCATGGCACAGTCTGTTTAGGATCATGGCACAGTCTGTTTAGGATCATGGCACAATCTGTTTAGGATCATGGCACAGTCTGTTTAGGATAATGGCACAGTTTGTTTAGGATCATGGCACAGTCTGTTTAGGATCATGGCACAGTCTGTTTAGGATCATGGCGTAGTCTGTTTAGAATCATGGCGTAGTCTGTTTAGGATCATGGCGTAGTCTGTTTAGCATCATGGCGTGGTCTTTTTAGGATCATGTCTGCTATGAGTGATGCACATGTGGTTAACATATTCACTGTGAATGCACCTGCTCCCATATACACATGAGGAGCGCAGAGTTAAGCTAGGGCTGAGAAGGTAGGAGAGATGGCGGGATGGGTTAGCCCTGGCTCCTGGAAGTGAGGGGTGTGTGTGTGTGTGTGTGTAAGGGGAAGGTACAGTAGTCCCCGGGGTAGAGGGGGTAGTGAGGGCCTCCACTGAACCAAGGAGGAGACCAAAAGCTGGAAAGGACTTATGACTGCTGTTCCCTCATGGGAGACACACACACACAAGCACACATACAAGCACACACACACACACACACGCACAAACACACACACAGACACACACACACACACACACACACACACAAACACACTGACAAATACACACAGACAGACATAGACCCCCCCCCCCCCTCTCTTTCTCTCTCTGTCTCTCTCTCTCTCTCACGCATACACACACACAAACACATACTCACACACCCACGCACTCAAATAACACACAAATCCATTCTAATTCGTGGCCACACGCCCATCAGAGGTTAGCACGTTGCAAACCGAAATAATGATATCATCCATCAAGCTGTCTGTCTCAGTCTATTCTTTCAATCTCTCTCTCCCACCCTCCCTCTCACGTTCCTTCTACCCTTTTCTCTCTCTCTCTCTCTCTCTCTCTCTCTCTCTCTCTCTCTCTCTCTCTCTCTCTCTCTCTCTCTCTCTCTCTCTCTCTCTCTCTCTCTCTCTCTCTCTCTCTCTCTCTCTCTCTCTCTCTCTCTCTCTCTCTCCGCCTGAAGAAGAACAGAACCACTAATGAGCAGCCTGCTGAGCTGGTGTTATTTCCAATAAAACGAGACGAGCGACAATATCAAGAACATCTCTCTCTCACAAACACACACACACAGTCAACATCGTCTCATTATAGCAGAACTCGACCCATGCATCCCAAATGGCACCCTATTCTTTGGTCAAAAGTAGTGCACTAGGGAATAGGGTGCCATTTGGGAACAGCCTACATTGGCTATGGGAGCGAGATGAGTGATATGCCTTTAGGTAGAGATAGATCTCTCTGTATTCCTGTGAGGGTTAGGTACCCTTGGATAAGGTATAAACAGAGCTTTCTGTCCCTGTGGCCATTGGTTTCAATGAAAGGAAGCCAGTGTGGAACATGCATACACATAGGGAGACAGCACAAACACACATATACAACAAACACACACACACACACACACACACACATACAACAAACACACACACACACACACTGAACACACACACCGAACACAAACCTATACAACAAACACATAAACAACAAACACACACACACACACACACACATAACAAACACACACACTCACACACACATACAACACACACACACCGAACACACACTCAAGAAGTCCCTAGAAGGAGAGGACTGAGTGGAACACAATGAACAGGGAAGGCTCAATCTGCTTTCTCTCCTCTCCCTCTCTCCTTAGTGTTGTTTCTCTCCTTTTGTCTGCCCGGAGAAAAGGACACAGAGTGAATTAACTACAGCCCAGACAAGCTCTGGAGAAAGAGAAAGGAAGAGGGGGAGAAGGAGGGAGGGGAAGTGTAACAAAGCAATACAGATGGGGGTGGTTACAGCAATCAACTTCACCTTAGAAAGAAACACACACACGATAGCAAGCACACACACACAGACACACACAGACACACACACACACACTGTTAGACTGACCTCTTTATAGGGGCTAAATCAAACCAACCCTGGGAGAGTATACAGTGGAGCAACCATTTTCCATATCCTGTCAAGGAATATGAATGGTCTAAGTTTGAGTTGGCTATGAATATAGACCTATAATACCTGTAACTGTTGATGGGATAGTAATTAACATGATCTCGTTAGAATATGACAAAGCAGTGGGACTAACCATTGTAGTTATATTTTACATTTTAGTCATTTAGCAGACGCTCTTATCCAGAGCGACTTACAGTTAGTGCATTCATCTTAAGATACAGTGGGGGAAAAAAGTATTTAGTCAGCCACCAATTGTGCAAGTTCTCCCACTTAAAAAGATGAGAGAGGCCTGTAATTTTTATCATAGGTACACGTAAACTATGACAGACAAATTGAGAAAAAAAAATCCAGAAGATCACATTGTAGGATTTTTAATGAATTTATTTGCAAATTATGGTGGAAAATAAGTATTTGGTCACCTACAAACAAGCAAGATTTCTGGCTCTCACAGACCTGTAACTTCTTCTATGAGAGGCTCCTCTGTCCTCCACTCGTTACCTGTATTAATGGCACCTGTTTGAACTTGTTATCAATATAAAAGACACCTGTCCACAACCTCAAACAGTCACACTCCAAACTCCACTATGGCCAAGACCAAAGAGCTGTCAAAGGACACCAGAAACAAAATTGTAGACCTGCACCAGGCTGGGAAGACTGAATCTGCAATAGGTAAGAAGCTTGGTTTGAAGAAATGAACTGTGGGAGCAATTATTAGGAAATGGAAGACATACAAGACCACTGATAATCTCCCTCGATCTGGGGCTCCAGGCAAAGATCTCACCCCGTGGGATCAAAATGATCACAAGAACGGTGAGCAAAAATCCCAGAACCACACGGGGGGACCTAGTGAATGACCTGCAGAGAGCTGGGACAAAAGTAACAAAGCCTATCATCAGTAACACACTACGCTGCCAGGGACTCAAATCCTGCAGTGCCAGACGTGTCCCCCTGCTTAAGCCAGTACATGTCCAGACCCGTCTGAAGTTTGCTAGAGTGCATTTGGATGATCCAGAAGAGGATTGGGAGAATGTCATATGGTCAGATGAAACCAAAATAGAACTTTTTGGTAAAAACTCAACTCGTCGTGTTTGGAGGACAAAGAATGCTGAGTTGCATCCAAAGAACACCATACCTACTGTGAATCATGGGGGTGGAAACATCATGCTTTGGGGCTGTTTTTCTGCAAAGGGACCAGGACGACTGATCCGTGTAAAGGAAAGAATGAATGGGGCCATGTATCGTGAGATTTTGAGTGAAAACCTCCTTCCATCAGCAAGGGCATTGAAGATGAAACGTGGCTGGGTCTTTCAGCATGACAATGATCCCAAACACACCGCCCGGGCAACGAAGGAGTGGCTTCGTAAGAAGCATTTCAAGGTCCTGGAGTGGCCTAGCCAGTCTCCAGATCTCAACCCCCATAGAAAATCTTTGGAGGGAGTTGAAAGTCCGTGTTGCCCAGCGACAGCCCCAAAACATCACTGCTCTAGAGGAGATCTGCATGGAGGAATGGGCCAAAATACCAGCAACAGTGTGTGAAAACCTTGTGAAGACTTACAGAAAACGTTTGACCCGTGTCATTGCCAACAAAGGGTATATAACAAAGTATTGAGAAACTTTTGTTATTGACCAAATACTTATTTTCCACCATAATTTGCAAATAAATTCATTAAAAATCCTACAATGTGATTTTCTGGATTTCTTTTTCTCATTTTGTCTGTCATAGTTGACGTGTACCTATGATGAAAATTACAGGCCTCTCTCATCTTTTTAAGTGGGAGAACTTGCACAATTGGTGGCTGACTAAATACTTTTTTCCCCCACTGTAGCTAGGTTGGACAACCACATATCATATGCATAGAAAGTAAATATTTCCTCAATAACGTAGCTATCAGTAGAGTCAGAGCTAGAAGGGGGTGTTGGGGGGAGGGGGTGCAAGAGCAAGTGCTGGTTAAGTATATATATTTTTTGAGGGGGTTGGGGTCGAAGTGATGAGGATTATTTTAAATACCTCCCGTAGGGTTGGGAGGGCCAAGAGACCTGAGGTGGCAGAACGGAGTGAGTGACCCGTTTTGAAGCCTGACTGGTTAGGGTCAAGAAGATCATTCTGAGAGAGATAGCGAGAAAGTTGATCAGAGACAGTACGCTCAAGTATTTTGAAAAGAAAAGAAAGAAGGGATACAGGTCTATAGTTTTTTAGGTCAGCTGAGTCGAGTATTGGTTCCTTGAGGAGGGGAGCAACTCGGGCCATTTTGAAGTTAGAGGGGACGCAGCCAGTGGTCAGGGATGAGTTGATGAGGGAAGTGAGGAATGGGAGAAGGTCTCCAGTGATGGTCTGGAGAAGGGAGGAGAGGATGGGGTCGAGCGGGCAGGTTGTCAGGCGGCCAGACCTCACTTATCACAGGATGTGATCTGGAGAGAGAGGGGAGAAAGAGGTCAAGGCGTAGGGTAGTTCTGTGTGAATGAGACCAGTGGAATCAATAGGCTGAGTGAATGAGTAGCGGATGTCGTCAACCTTTTTTTCAAAGTGGTTGACAAAGTCATCCGCAAAGAGGGAGGAGGGAGGGGGTGGAGGATTAAGGAGGGAGGAGAAGTTGTAAAATAGTTTCCCAGGGTTAGAGGCAGAAGTTTGACATTTAGAGTGGTAGAAAGTGGCTTTAGCAGCGGATACAGAGGAAGAGAAGGTAAAGAGGAGGGAGTGAAAGGATGATAGGTCCTCCGGAAGTTTAGTTTTCCTCCATTTTCGCTCTGCTGCCTGCAGCCCTGTTCTGTAAGCTCGCAATGAGTCACTCAGCCACAGAGCAGGAGGGGAGGGCCGACCCGGGCCGGGAGGAAAGGGGACAGTGCGGAAAAGAAGGAGAGTAAGGTTGAAGAGGCATAATCAGGAGACAGGAGGGAGAAGGATTTAACAGAATGGAGAGATGATAGGATAGAAGAGTAGTGGGAGAGAGAGCAAAGACTGTGACGGTGCATGACCATCTGGGTAGGGGCTGAGTGGTTAGGGTTGGAGGAAAGGGAGACAGAAAAGGAAACAAAGTAGTGATCAGAGACCTGGAGGGGGGTTGCAGTGAGATTAATAGGTGAGCAGCCTCTAGTAAAGATTAGGTTAAGCGTATTGCCTGCCTTGTGAGTTGGAGGGGATTGGGAAAGGGTGAGGTCAAAAGAGGCAAGAAGGGGAAAAAGAGAGTTGGAAAGAAATGAATCGAAGGCAGATGTCTGAGGTTGAAGTCGCCCAGTACGAAGAGCAGTGATCCATCGTCAGGAAATCAGCTTATCAAGGTGTCAAGCTCATTGAGGAACTCTCCAAGGGCATCTAGTGGGAGATAGATAACAATAATGTGTCACCTAAGTTGACATGCTCTCATTTGAATATTTTAAAATAGTGACATTCAGACTAACTATTGTATATACAGTATATACACTGAGTGTACAAAACATTAGGAACACCTTCCTAATATTGCGTTGCACCACCTTTTGCCCTCAGAACAGGCTCAATTAGTCGGGGCATGGACTCTACAAGGTGTCGAAAGTGTTCAACAGGGATGCTGGCCCATGTTGATGTTAATGCTTCCAACAGTTGTGTCAAGTTGGCTGTATGTCCTTTGGGTGGTGGACCATTCTTGATACACACGGGAAACTGTTGGGCGTGAAAAACCCAGCAGTGTTGCAGTTCTTGACACAAATAGGCACGCCTGGCACCTACTACCATACCCCGTTCAAAGGCACTTCAATCTTATGTCTTGCCCATTCACCCTCTGAATGGCACACATACACAATCCATGTACCAATTGTCTCAAGGCTTAAAAATCCTTCATTTACCTCTCCTTCCCTTCATCTACACTGATTGAAGTGGATTTAACAAGTGACATCAATAAGGGATTATAGCTTTCAACTGGATTCACCCGATCAGTCTATGTCAAGGAAAGAGCAGGTGTTCCTAATGTTTTTTACACTCAGTATATATATATTTTAGTTGCAGTTATATGTCTGTAGTTAAATGTCTAAGCTGCAGTGACATACACGTTGTTGCTGACTGACATAGAGCTCAGGCTGTCCCATTGGACGGGTCCATTTTGTACACTCCCATGCCAGCAGTGACCCTGAAACAGCATCCGCCAGCCTTCCAGTCCAGTCCACAAACAGCCCCAGCCACAGCTAACACTGCACCTCACATAATCAATGGGATCGCGTGAGAAAGGATTATCTGTGTGTGCGTGGGGGCATGGGGGTGGGAATGGGGAGGGTTTGTGTGCATGTGTGTGTGGTACACCCTGTCCTGATGTTTCCATAACCAATGTTACTATACCAAACTAAGACCTGAAATAATGTGTAGTAAAACATCAAGGTTGATTAAGCTCTGTTTTGGTGAGATGGATAGGCTTTACTCCCATGTACAAGCCCCCCATCCCCCCCCCCCGTCCCCGTCCCCCCGTCCCCCCCGTCCTGCCAGTATTGAGCACTGCACCTAACACAACATAGTAGCCAATATATTGATTTGACCACACAGTACAAGCCCCCATCATTCACCACTTGTTTCAGACCGTAAATGTTTGATAGTTGTTGTCTCACGTACCACATAAACAGGCGTACACCTGTACAAACTAGTTATAGGCAAATGTTGATGTTGATGTTGTATCACCCCTTCTCAAAAAACCTACACTCGATCCCTCCGATGTCAACAACTACAGACCAGTATCCCTTCCTTCTTTTCTCTCCAAAACTCTTGAGCGTGCCGTCTTTAGCCAACTCTCTTGCTATCTCTCTCAGAATTACCTTCTTGATCCAAACCAGTCAGGTTTCAAGACTGGTCATTCAACTGAGACTGCTCTTCTCTGTGTCACGGAGGCTCTCCGCACTGCTAAAGCTAACTCTCTCTCCTCTGCTCTCATCCTTCTAGACCTATCTGCTGCCTTTGATACTGTGAACCATCAGATCCTCCTCTCCACCCTCTCTGAGTTGGGCATCCCCGGCGCGGCTCACTCTTGGATTGCGTCCTATCTGACAGGTCGCTCCTACCAGGTGGCGTGGCGAGAATCTGTCTCCGCACCACGTGCTCTCACCACCGGTTCAACCTGTGCCAACCAGCTGTTAGTGGCCAGGGCTCCATGTAGAACCCTCCACTGGAGGTCCCCTGACCTCTTTGGTACTGGAAGTTTGTAGAGCCCCCTCCATCTAAAACCCACCATACTCTCCGCCCAACATACCCCCTGCCACTGACGTGCCTTCACTCCTGTTAGGCTCCTAATGTTCCTTACCTTAATGCAGAGTTTGTAGAGGGCTTTACCTCCCACCCCCTCAAACTCCCCCAGGCTCGGAGAGTTAAAATCTAACAAGTCCTCCAGACCCCCTTGCCAGCCCCCAGTCTCTGCCATCACCTGCAGTGGCGGAAACATTGGTGGCCCCTCCCCCTTTGGCTGCTCAAACACCCCCCTTACCGGCTCAGACAGTGCCTCCTGGACTTCCCCCAGGAATCTCTCCAGCAGCCTAAGAGATGTTAGTCCTGTTTGTTGTGCTAGGACTTCTGGGGTTTTCCACCCCTCCTCTCCCAGCAGTCACAGGTCACCCAGCCTTAGTAAACCCGCTGCCATCAGCCGCCTCTGCAGGGTGACCGACTGAACTGATCTCAAAAGGATGGCTGGGTTGTGGAAGATAGGCTCCTCCCACACCCACAGCCCAGGCTCCACACCCCCTTCTCGTGTGGGCCTTAGCAGCTGCCAGGCCCTCAGCACCGCAGAGTAAAATCAGAGAGACCTGCTGTACTCAGCCCCTCCATGAGGAATAGCTGCCGGTCCAACCCTAATCCACCAGCTCTTGTCAGCAGCGCGCATGCTGGTTCCCTCCAGCTGACATCAGTATGGTACAGCAGTCTCTGCGCCACCTTAAGTCGGAATGCAGGCAACCTGCTCTCCAGTTCTACCATGCCCTGTCCTCCTTCGTTTACGGACATATACAACACTGCCGCCCTCAGCCAGTGATGGCCCGACCAGAAAATATCCACCAGCTTGCGTTGCAGGTCTGCGAGCAGCCCTGCGGGGGGGTTGAGGACAGCCAGTTTATGCCACATGGAAGATGCCACCAGGTTGTTGATTATCAGCACCCTCCCTCTATATGACACTTGGGACAGTAGACACCTCCACCTGGCCAGTCTTGACACCACTGCCTGTGACAGCCCCTCCCAGTTCTTCCTGACCCACCTCCCCGAGCCCAGGTACACCCCCAAAATGTTAAGCCCTTCACAACCCCACTGCAAACCCCCTGGAAGCAGAGGGGGGGCCCTATCCCTCAATGCCCCACATAACAGAGCTTTGCTCTTGCCCCAGTTCACTAAACAGCATCTGAAGGTAGACCCTTACGTACGGTTGTGACCCACTTCCTCAACCTAAAATGTTTCCTGGGTGAGAGGACACCATGCCCCTCATTTTTCATAGCGTGTTGTACTGATCTTACAAACTTTCCCGGATCGCAAAAAAAAGCTTGAAGATGAACCTTCTTTTTCCCTTTAGTCTCATTCAGGAACCTTGACAGTTCCGTCCCCGTGTACTTTGACCCCTATGCCTGAATGGCTGTCAGCTCTGGACCCATTGAGGAGGAGTCTGAAAAGAAAGCATCCTCATCGTCCTCTTCCTCAGACTCACCTTCCTCCTACTCATCTCCATCTCCCATCCTGACCACCTGCCCTTTCTCTCTAGTCAGGGCCTCCCCCCAGCACCAGGCAAAGGTTCATTGGTGCCTTTGACCACACCAGCCTCTCCCCTCCCACCTCATTTCTTCTCCCCCTTTTTCTTCTTCCACCTGACACCCTCCTCCACCCCCCTAGTCGCTTACTTCCCCACTATACTCTCCTCATCCACTAGCATAACCTGACTAGGCCTAGCCTCATCTACACCACCATCCATGACATGACTAGACCCAGTCTCAGCTACACTACCATCTATAGCCTGACTAGACCCAGCCTCATCTACACCACCATCTACAGCCTGACTAGACCCAGCCTCATATAGACCACCATCTATAGCCTGACTAGGCCCAGCCTCATCTACACCACCATCTCTAGCATGACTAGACCCAGCCTCATCTACATCACCATCTATAGCATGACTAGGCCCAGCCTCATCTACATCACCATCTATAGCATGACTAGGCCCAGCCTCTGCTGCCTGCGTCTCATGGCCTCCTGCACATTGACCTCAATTTCCCCTACTGTTGCTTGTACCCTCACCTTGTCTACGGCCTTTATTTGGGCACGCAAAGCTTTTATGCCCTAAATCCCCACACTCAAAGCACCGTAGCCTATCTGTGCTAGCAAACCCAGAGTAGAGCCCTTCCCCATGCCTTACTTTAAAATGCACATTTAACTGTTGCTCATTGTTATTCAGAAACATGAACACTTACACCGGAACGAAACAACATGCTTAACGGCATCTGCCTGAAAACCTGCCGATGCTGTAGAAAATTGTCCTTGTCCTCAGTAAAACAAAAAGTACTTCAAGAGTTTTTGTAGAATTAAGATATACTTTATTACATAAGCAATAGAGCCGAGGTGGTCTACAGAGCAACTCATTTTCCACCTCTCAGCTCTCAGTTTATATACAGTTTCATCCTTACTCATTTTACACACATTTTAGCTTAATCCCTCCCTGTTTAGTTCCTCCACCATTGTTTCCAAGTTTTCACATTTTGACCGCTCCGCCCACTTCCTTATTTTATTATAGTGGCATAATCTCCGGGCAGCGGAGCGGAAATGGAAGAAAACTAAACTCCCTGCCGACCTGGCATCTTTTCACTCCCTCCTCTCTACATTTTCTTCATCTGTTTCTGCTGCTAAGGCCACTTTCTACCACTCTAAATTCCAAGCATCTGCCTCTAACCCTAGGAAGCTCTTTGCCACATTCTCCTCCCTGCTGAATCCCCCCCCTCCTCTCTCTGTGGATGACTTCGTCAACCACTTTGAAAAGAAGGTTGACGACATCCGATCTTCGTTTGTTAAGTCTAATGACACTGCTGGTCCTGCTCACACTGCCCTACCCTATGCTTTGACTTCTTTCTCCCCTCTCTCTCCAGATAAAATCTTGCGACTTGTGACTGCAGGCCGCCCAACAACCTGCCCGCTTGACCCTATCCCCTCCTCTCTTCTCCAGACCATCTCCGGTGACCTTCTCCCCTACCTCACCTCGCTGATCAACTCATCCTTGACCGCTGGTTATGTCCCTTCCGTCTTCAAGAGAGCGAGAGTTGCACCCCTTCTCAAAAAACCAACACTCGATCCCACTGATGTCAACAACTACAGACCAGTATCCCTTCTTTCTTTTCTTTCCAAAACTATTGAGCGTGCCGTCTTTAGCCAACTCTCTTGCTATCTCTCTCAGAATGACCTTCTTGATCCAAACCAGTCAGGTTTCAGGACTGGTCATTCAACTGAGACTGCTCTTCTCTGTGTCACGGAGGCTCTCCGCACTGCTAAAGCTAACTCTCTCTCCTCTGCTCTTGTCCTTCTAGACCTGTCTGCTGCCTTTGATACTGTGAACCATCAGATCCTCCTCTCCACCCTCTCCGAGCTGGGCATCTCCGGCGCGGCTCACTCCTGGTTGCGTCCTACCTGACCGGTCGCTCCTACCAAGTGGCGTGGCGAGAAGCTGTCTCCGCACCACGTGCTCTCACCACTGGTGTCCCCCAGGGCTCAGTTCTAGGCCCTCTCCTATTCTCCCTATACACCAAGTCACTTGGCTCTGTCATATCCTCACATGGCCTCTCCTATCATTGCTACGCTGACGATACACAACTAATCTTCTCCTTTCCCCCTTCTGATAACCAGGTGGCGAATCGCATCTCTGCATGTCTGGCAGACATATCAGTATGGATGACGGATCACCACCTCATGCTGAACCTTGGCAAGACGGAGCTGCTCTTCCTCCCGGGGAAGGACTGCCCGTTCCATGATCTCGCCATCACGGTTGACAACTCCGTTGTGTCTTCCTCCCAGAGTGCGAAGACCCTTGGCGTGACCCTGGACAACACCCTGTCGTTCTCCGCTAACATCAAGGCGGTGACCCGATCCTGCAGGTTCATGCTCTACAACATTCGGAGAGTACGACCCTGCCTTACACAGGAAGCGGCACAGGTCCTAATCCAGGCACTTGTCATCTCCCTGTCTGGATTACTGCAACTCGCTGTTGGCTGGGCTCCCTGCCTGTGCCATTAAACCCCTACAACTCATCCAGAATGCCGCAGCCGTCTGGTGTTCAACCTTCCCAAGTTCTCTCACGTCACCCCGCTCCTCCGCACACTCCACTGGCTTCCAGTTGAAGCTCGCATCTGTTACAAGACCATGGTGCTTGCCTATGGAGCTGTGAGGGGAACGGCACCTCTGTACCTTCAGGCTCTGATCAGTCCCTACACCCAAACGAGGGCATTGCGTTCATCCATCTCTGGCCTGCTGGCTCCCCTTCCTCTGCGGAAGCATAGTTCCCGCTCAGCCCAGTCCAAACTGTTCGCTGCTCTGGCACCCCAATGGTGGAACAAGCTCCCTCACGACGCCAGGACAGCGGAGTCACTCACCACCTTCCGGAGACATTTGAAACCCCACCTCTTTAAGGAATACCTGGGATAGGATAAAGTAATCCTTCTACCCCCCCGCCTCCCCCCCCTAAAAAAAATAAAAAATAATAATTGTAAAGTGGTTATCCCACTGGCTATAGGGTGAATGCACCAATTTGTAAGTCGCTCTGGATAAGAGCGTCTGCTAAATGATGTAAATGTAAATGTAAATAATCTGACTTATTTTCCTTCTATTCAACCTGTTTTATGAAACAATGGTGGCGGGACCAAGCCCTGTTTTTCTGAGCCTCTGAGCTTTAATCAATAACAGAAATTGTTGTTCACTAGTTTACTCCAAGTGGGGAAGGGTGGCGGGGTTGGAAAGTAATAAAGGGGAATATATATATTTATAAAAAGGATATGTATGTGTATGTATGTATGTATGTGTGTGTGTAATGTGTATATGTGTATGTATGTATGTGTGTATGTACAGTGGGGGAAAAAAGTATTTAGTCAGCCACCAATTGTGCAAGTTCTCCCACTTAAAAAGATGAGAGAGGCCTGTAATTTTCATCATAGGTAGACGTCAACTATGACAGACAAATACTTTGTTATATACCCTTTGTTGGCAATGACACAGGTCAAACGTTTTCTGTAAGTCTTCACAAGGTTTTCACACACTGTTGCTGGTATTTTGGCCCATTTCTCCATGCAGATCTCCTCTAGAGCAGTGATGTTTTGGGGCTGTCGCTGGGCAACATGGACTTTCAACTCCCTCCAAAGATTTTCTATGGGGTTGAGATCTGGAGACTGGCTAGGCCACTCCAGGACCTTGAAATGCTTCTTACGAAGCCACTCCTTCGTTGCCCGGGCGGTGTGTTTGGGATCATTGTCATGCTGAAAGACCCAGCCACGTTTCATCTTCAATGACCTTGCTGATGGAAGGAGGTTTTCACTCAAAATCTCACGATACATGGCCCCATTCATTCTTTCCTTTACACGGATCAGTCGTCCTGGTCCCTTTGCAGAAAAACAGCCCCAAAGCATGATGTTTCCACCCCCATGCTTCACAGTAGGTATGGTGTTCTTTGGATGCAACTCAGCATTCTTTGTCCTCCAAACACGACGAGTTGAGTTTTTACCAAAAAGTTCTATTTTGGTTTCATCTGACCATATGACATTCTCCCAATCCTCTTCTGGATCATCCAAATGCACTCTGGCAAACTTCAGACAGGCCTGGACATGTACTGGCTTAAGCAGGGGGACACGTCTGGCACTGCAGGATTTGAGTCCCTGGCGGCGTAGTGTGTTACTGATGGTAGGCTTTGTTACTTTGGTCCCAGCTCTCTGCAGGTCATTCACTAGGTCCCCCCGTGTGGTTCTGGGATTTTGCTCACCGTTCTTGTGATCATTTTGACCCCACGGGGTGAGATCTTGCGTGGAGCCCCAGATCGAGGGAGATTATCAGTGGTCTTGTATGTCTTCCATTTCCTAATAATTGCTCCCACAGTTCATTTCTTCAAACCAAGCTTCTTACCTATTGCAGATTCAGTCTTCCCAGCCTGGTGCAGGTCTACAATTTTGTTTCTGGTGTCCTTTGACAGCTCTTTGGTCTTGGCCATAGTGGAGTTTGGAGTGTGACTGTTTGAGGTTGTGGACAGGTGTCTTTTATACTGATAACAAGTTCAAACAGGTGCCATTAATACAGGTAACGAGTGGAGGACAGAGGAGCCTCTTAAAGAAGAAGTTACAGGTCTGTGAGAGCCAGAAATCTTGCTTGTTTGTAGGTGACCAAATACTTATTTTCCACCATAATTTGCAAATAAATTGATTAAAAATCCTACAATGTGATTTTCTGGATTTTTTTCCCCTCAATTTGTCTGTCATAGTTGACGTGTACCTATGATGAAAATTACAGGCCTCTCTCATCTTTTTAAGTGGGAGAACTTGCACAATTGGTGGCTGACTAAATACTTTTTTTCCCCACTGTATGTATGTATGTATATATTTATATATATATATATATATATATATATATATATATATATATATATATATATATATATATATATATATATATATATATATTTATTTTAAACTTGGGGGATTGGAAGTGATGCAGACAATTACATTGATGGAAGTTACAATCTATCTGCAATATTAAGCTGATCTACCCCCCAAAAAAAAAGAGGCCTCTTATCTTCTGCACCCTGTCCGGCCTCTATCTTTTGCACCATGCTTGGCTATGTCATGTTGTGGTTAACTGTGCATTGTCAGCTTGTCATGTTGGTTAGCTGTGCTTAACTTGTGGTTAACTGGCTCAACTGAAGATTAACTATGCTCAACTGGAAAATCACCAATACCGACAGTGCATGAAAACCGCTAGAAAACTTACCAAAACAACTCAGCGCTTTCCTGATTTGATAATCCTCGATGTCATAGTGCAGAGGCAACCACATTGTTAACTATAATAGTGCGACATATGAGATAACAACCAACGCCATCTCCTCATCCTCCCTTCCACCATTTCAACCACCCCAATCCAATTTTTTTCCATAGTCCCCTCATCTCCTAGGTACACTCCAAGATACTTAAAACCTCCCTTACACCATTCCAGCCCCCCTGGTAAAGCCATGATCCCTCCAGACCATTCTTCAATCTGTAAAGCACAACTTTTTTCCCAATTTACCTTTGCAGAGGATATTCCCCTAAAACGATCAACCATTAGACTCAAACTATCCACCTCTGCTTGATTTTTCACTAAAGTAACTACATCATCAGCATAGGCTGAGAGACGAATAGGAGGAATATCCTCTGAAAGGTACACCCCTTCAATGCGACTTCTAATGCTATTTAGTAGTGTCTCTATAGCGATGGCATACAACATTCCCGACAAAGAACATCCCTGCCTAATACCTCTACACACTTTAAAAGGAGCACTCAAGCCACCGTTAACTTTCAATACACTTTCAATGTCACCATATATCACCCTGATAATGGCAATAAAACCAGAGCTGAAACCAAACGCCTCAAAAGTGTGCCATAAGTATTGATGTTCAACTCTGTCATTTGCCTTTCCCTGATCAATTGAAATTAGACCAGCATCCAACCCAATAGCCCTAGAGATGTCCAAAAAATCCTGAATCAGAGAAATGTTATCCCCCATCTGCCTGCCGGGAACACAGAAGGACTGGTCCGTATGATTTGCCCCATCACCTCCCTCAGCCTGTTGGACAAAGCCTTTGACAGGATCTTATAATCAGTGCACAATAAAGCCATCGGCCTCCAGTTCTTCACCTCCCTAGGGTCACCCTTTTTTGGCAGTAGGGTGAGGAAAGCCCTTCTGCAGCTTATCAGTAGTAACCCTCCGGTCAAACTATCATTAACTACTGCTAGCCAATCCTCTCCCAACATAGCCCAAAAAGACTTAAAGAAGTCAACGAGAAGACCATCAATGCCTGGTGCCCTTCCATTTTCCATGCCTTTTAATGCAGTGTATAGCTCCTGCAAAGACAATGGTTGCTCTAGTTCAACCTGAGCTTCTGCAGCCACCTGTGGGAGCCCATCAAGGAACTGCTGTGTCACTGTTTTATCCTCTTTGTACTCACACTTGTAGAGCTCAGCATAGAACTCTACTGCCCTCTTTCTAATTTCACTAGGGCTAGTGAGCTCCTGTCCAACAGCTGATTTGAGGCAATTAATAATTCTTCTTTGTCCATTCTTTTTCTCTAAACCAAAGAAAAATTTGGATGAGGCATCCATTTCAGAGATTCAATGAAACTTACTTCTCACCAATGCCCCCTGTCCTCTGATACCCAGCAGGTCTGCCAATGCAGCTTTTTTCCTCTTGAGGGCCTGAGTATGGGCTCGATCTCCTGTGGTCTCAACCAACATCAGGTGTTCCACTATTTCAGACTCTAGGGCTTTCATTGATCTGGTGATGTCTTTGGTGACATTCATCATGTATTGATTACAGAATTGTTGAATCTGGATTTTCCCTATATCCCACCACTGTTGAAGGGATACAAAACTGGCCTTTTGAGACCTCCACCTATCCCAGAAAAAACTTAAACATTTCCTGAAGTGAGCATCACTCAATAAAGTTATATTAAAATGCCAGTATGCGCTTTTGGGTTTTACAGCGTTAATGAACACCACCTCTGTTATTAAACAATGATCAGAAAATCCCATTGGAGTTATCACACTTGATTTACAGACCTGAGATTGATGCTCAAAACAATAAAACCTATCTAATCTGGCCATAGAGATGGTGTTCTCTCTCACATGGACCCAGGTGTACTGTCTCGTGCCTCCATGTTGACTCCGCCAAATATCACACAGTTCATGTGTTACAATGAGGCATTTTAAGTCCTTGAGGATGTATGAGGTTCTTTGTGATTTCTATCTAAATCACTGACTGTGCAGTTAAAATCCCCAGCAATAAATAAATAAACTTCAATATTACATTTCTCAACAGTATTTTATAATGTCTCTAAAAAACATACCCTCTCAACTGCCACCACTGGGGAATATACATTTATCAGACACATAGTGATGTTTTCATACCTCGCTCTAACTTTTAATAACCTCCCCTCAACTACCTCTTCAACCTCATATGACAAAGGCAAAAACCCTTTTGAGAACAAGATGGCCACACCCCCACTTTTTGAGTTTTTATGACTACACACCACTGTCCCCCCCTCACACTCCTGTTGCCACATAACTTCATTTTCCATATTACTATGCGTTTCTTGTAGAAAACGTGTCACTTCCCTTTCCCTTAATTAACTCATACACTACGGCTCTTTTTTTAACGTCTCTCGCCCCATTTACGTTTAAAGAAGAAATCTTAAAACTGATCATGGATGAAAAAAAAATACAGAGGAAGACACAGAAACCACATCTCTTTACAGAGTTAAGGCTGCGACTGAACTCTTTCATTTCCTTTAGAATTTACATCACTTATCACTCTCGTGACCACTTTCTTGAGTCTAGCAATTTCACTGCTTGTCAAACCTCCCATAGTTATTTTTGACATTAGAAACTTTCCTGATTCAATAAACAATTAACTTTCAGGAAAAAAATCTGTTACATTATAATCCTGCATATATTTCTTCCCTTTTGTCAAATTCAGAAATTGACGTACCTTCTCAATCCCATACCTCCCTTCCACCCCATTTCTCTCACTATTTTGTTATGACGCGTCAGAAGACTCATGCTATCCTCCCCAGAAGAAAACTCCACCATCTCTACAACCTGTTTAACCTCAACTGATTTATCAATCTCTACCTTCCTCTTAGAATTAGACCCTTCACCACCCCTTAAATTCTTCCTCTTACTCCTCGGTACTTTGAAAACAGCTGCTTCCTTTTCCATTATTTCAATCTCCTCTTGACCTCCAATTTCATTTTCCAACACCACCTCAGCGACCACAGTCGCAATCTCACCGACTGTTTCCCCTCCCTTTTTGTTCTGATCTACCACAATTGTCCCCGTAGCCGCACTGCTTTCCTTTCCTACTTCTCCCTTCCCCTGCACCCTTAGCATGTTCATCCCTTCGTGGTGGTGCATTAGCTGCACCAGCACTAGAGCTGCTACCGGGCTCTGCGCGCTCATTCTCGGGACAATGACGTACCAAATGCCTCTCTCTTCCACAGTCAAAGCATTTAATTGATTCAGTAGAAGCATAGAAGACATAATCAAATCCATCAATCTTAAAACTGAACGCTTTAAAATCATATGCACTTGTCTCCTGTAGCTCAGTTGGTAGAGCATGGCGCTTTCAACACCAGGGTTGTGGGTTTGTTTCCCACGGGGGGCCAGTATGAAAATGTATGCACTCACTAACTGTAAGTCGCTCTGGCTAAATGACTAAAATGTACAAATGTATGAGACACGACATGTTTCAGCAAAGGAGATTTGCATCCAAAAATAACCTTCTTTATTGTAGATACAAGTTGACCATGACGAGATAACTCTCACTCCAACACTTCATCTCTAACAAATGGTGGCCCGTTAGAAAGTATAACTTTCTTTGCCGGATTCGTAAGAGGAAATATCGATGTCTGTGTCTCCCGCAACACAACACCACTCTCAACTATCGTATTCACCTTTTCAATGGAATCTAAGAACATCACTACAGTGCTATTCATCCTTGAGGCTGATATTATTACATTTTACATTTTAGTCATTTAGCAGACACTCTTATCCAGAGCGACTTACAGTTAGTGAATACATATTTTTTTTTATTTATACTGGCCCCCCGTGGGAATCGAACCCACAACCCTGGCGTTGCAAACGCCACGCTCTATCAACTGAGCTACATCCCTGCCGGCCATTCCCTCCCCTACCCTGGACGACGCTGGGCCAATTGTGCACCGCCCCATGGGTCTCCCGGTCGCGGCCGGCTGAGACAGAGCCTGGATTCGAACCAGGATCTCTAGTGGCACAGTTAGCACTGCGATGCAGTGCCTTAGACCACTGCGCCACTCAGGAGTGCTATCATACCCAATGATAGCACCCACTGCTAAGCTACATTCTTCCACTGAATACCCTGCTGCAGCAGGATTCTTTACTCCATGCCGCCGACTAAATTTTTCAAACTCCAAACCTCCACGAGTGACCATTGCAACCAGCCCCACTTGCTGGTTGCGCCCTCAAGAAAAATGCAGTAGAATGCAGCAGAATGCAGAAGAGAATGCAGAAGAGAATGCAGTAGAATGCAGAAGAGAATGCAGTAGAATGCAGTAGAATGCAGAAGAGAATGCAGTACAATGCAGTAGAATGCAGAAGAGAATGCAGTAGAATACAGAAGAGAATGCAGTAGAATGCAGAAGCGAATGCAGCAGAATGCAGAAGAGAATGCAGTAGAATGCAGTAGCATGCAGAAGAGAATGCAGTAGAATGCAGTAGAATGCAAAAGAGATGCAGTAGATAATGCACTAGAGAACGCAGTAGAATACAGCCTCTTTCTGACTTGGTTCAATTAAAACTGATCTAATACCATGTTGCTTCTTATCTCTTTACTCAAACATTCAGTTCGATGGCATAGGTTGGTGTGTGTGTTTGTGTGTGAGAGAGAGCTAGAAAATTTGAGAGAGCAATCATATACAATACATGTGAGAGCATATGGGTGTACGTACAGTGTGTAAAGTATGTTTGTGTGTGAGAGAGAGCGAGAGAAAGAGAGAGACAGAGAGAAAGACAGAGAAAGACAGAGAGAGAGAGTGCACACGTGTGTCTGTGTGTGTGTATGTGCTCCTCATTCTGTTTGTGGCGGGTCTGTCTGAATGCAGAGATAGAATCCCGCCCGATGACAGCACACTTTTTCCGCATCAAGCATGACCGCTACCGACAGACTACCAAGACACCCCACCCTCCCCCCACTCCACCGCAGCTCGCACTCCGTCCTCTTTACTACGTCTCCCACCTTTCCAATGGGGGCTTCACACCCCTCCTTTCCTCCCTCATCCCTACTTCCCTCCCTCTCCACCTCCTTCTCAATGTTTTCCCCATGCTCCTCTAAGGTTTTTAAAGATTATGTCATAAAAACAGGCAGGCAATCCACCGTGAAATACCAAGAGAATGGAGAGAGGGAGGGAGGGAGGGAGGGAGGGAATGGGGTGGAGGGGAGGGAGGGAGAGAGATTTAAAAAAAAGGCTGTTTATATTTTATGAGCGCGACTGACCGTAACAGTGTGTGATCCCATGAGTCCTGGTGTGTTGGAGTGTATTGAAGTGTACTGGAATGAGAGAGAGTGTGTGTGTGTAAGTGTCTATGTGTAGTGTATGTGTGTCTGTGTGTCTGTGTGTGTGTGTGTGAGAGTGTGTGAGTGTGTGTGATCATTTGAAGCTGCTTGAGTTAGAATTTGCCCATAACCACAGATTACATTTCCAGATATTCCCACCTCTAAACCTAACCTTAATAAATCTGACCCTGTGTCAGTGGTTAGGGGGGCAACTTATACCTACTTGGCGTGAGAAGAGAAGAGAGGACCCAGGTGGGTCTTGTGATACAAATCTATCCAAGGATGAACCAAGGACAATAAAAAAACACAGGCAAGTACACAATTACCTAAGTGCACGCTTCTGTCAGCACATGCTAGCTAGACAACCCACTCAGGCCTTCTTTATGGGACGAGCTATGACAGATGGTAAAATACCATAACTCCACCTCACCATCATGAGAGGCAGATGCCCTTCAGTATTCCACACAACAATCACAGAAAAATATAATGAAAAGGTGTTTACAAAAAAAACGTTTACAAAAGCTACGACAGATGTATAAAATATGTTCATAACTGTAACTCAAAGTACAGTCATGACCGTAACTCAACCTCACCATAATCATCACCAGAGGCAGATGCCCTTTAGTATGCTTCTAAAGCAGAATCACAAAAAACGATACCATGAAAAGGAGTTTATACAAAAAGCAGTTTACACCCCCCAGTATTTTCTGATAAAAAATACAATCTGGTCATGACCATAAATCAACCTCCACAATCACCCGAGGCTGATATAACTGTATACCCCTCAGTACTTTACACTATAATCACAAAAAACTATAATGAAAATGAGTTTACAGACAAAAATAAGAAGTATTCCCAGTATTTCTTGTAAAAAAATTACCAAAAAACATCTCCCATCTAAATTTTCTAGGGAACATCCTCAATAGGCATGTATTAAATGTGCTAAATCCTCAGCCACTTAGCATCCATAAAACATGAGTCGGCTTGGGAGAGGGCAAAGCGGTGACTAGGACATAAGTCTTGAAGAGAAAAGAGCTTAATTCATGACGTTGATGCTGCATGACTAAATGTATTCGACGTTTGATAATATGATACTTTCTGTGCAGGAGACTAAAAGGTGACGATGTATAGGAGTGTGTGTGTGTGTAAGGGGGGGGTGTGTGTGCGTGTGTGTGTGTGTGTGTGTGTGCGTGCGGACATAGTCTTCAATTCAACATCTTGTGATTTCTATATGAGGAATGCAGACCCACAGCAATGGTTGGCTGCATTTTCTTTTCATACACTTCCTACACATGTGCACCTAATGAATATTCATAATAAGCTTGAAATAAATGCGGGATATAAACAGTGTAGGAAGTAGCTGTGTCATTTCCTCAAAGTCACTTCTTGTGAAGAGGCGTCCCGTTTCGTCTCTCCTCCCCTGCTCCATCTGTTTTCTCTTTCTGTCGTTTGCTGCAGTGACGCAGTCACAACATTCACACAATGCTACACTGTAAAAAGTGGGACAGCACAGTTGTTCATCTGAAGTGCTTTTTCTGATTGGTATGATCCAAAATTACACTTTGGGTCATTCAACCTATTCGAGACAGCTTACAGGGAGGAGGTGAGGGCCCTGGTGGAGTGGTTCCAGGAAAATAACCTCTCCCTCAACGTCAACAAAACGAAGGAGCTGATCATAGGCCCTTTTCACGATGACGTCATCTAACTTCCGCCTTTCCGCGTAGCAGGTTAACTTCACTTCCGTTCGCCCGTAACCTGAGACTTCTCAACGAAAATACAACTGTTGACCACTAACTAGCAAGCTAGCTACTTGAAGAAATTCCAAAAGGTACGTTTAAGTTAAATTAGTAAAGTTAAGAGTAATAATGTTTACGTATATGCAATGGTTTGTAACTTGCTAACGTTATTGTTAAATCATAATTGTTCACTGCCTTAGTTACTTAAAAGTGGGCTAACGTTAGCTAACAACAACTTAGTACCAGATACCGATAACGTTAAAAGGTAGCGTTACATTGCTGCCTGGCTGTAATGTAACAAGTTTACTTAGCTAGCTATCTAACCCTTTGTTAGGCAGTTAGTTTATTCATGAATGTATAGTAACTCACCTATTCAAATACTGTTACCCATGGTAACATAGTGAGCACTTTGAAAAAGAAGTGCTACTATGTGATTACATAGTGCTTTCCCAGCAGAGCAGGAACATGACATGTGATTGAGTACCACAGGAACCTCTGCAGAGTCTAGTGTAACCTGTTCATAGAGACATAACAATTAGTGCTGTACTTACAAAACATTTTTTCTGCGTTTCATTATAAACTACTGTACACAATTTTCAAAACCCAATTTCTTTTTTTTAATTAAGAAAAATTGGCTGTTCTGAAACCTTTGACAAGTAGTGCCAACACTTATCGAAAATTTGAACATTTTGAGTTATCACAGAATCTTTCCCAGTCTTTATTGCCGTCAACAACCCACATCGGTTTGTAAGAATTTCGTTGTGTATTAAGTTTAATGATACAAAATCAGAGCTCAGACTGAGAAACAAACTGATCCACAGTGGAACTTTGTGGAATCATTCTTATTAAATCTGCAACCGCAGCAAAACACAACAAAAAGAAAACTTATCTATCTTAACCTATGTAATACCTTGCTAAAACCAAGTATAGAGTTTATTTGTTATAATTCATTGGTATTAGATTTAAAAGGTGATCGAATAGCTCCTGATTTGTAATGTCATTAATGCATTTCTTTTGAAGCAATGTTTAAAAAAATGTACAAGTAAATAGGTTGGTTTATTTTTAAGTTTAAATTTCCCACGTATCTTGTTAAAGTTTTGACCAATGAGGTAACTTGTTAAGTTGTGGCCAATGGGAGAGTGGACTGGTTGCTGGGAAGGAAAGAGAGGGAAAAGTTGAGAGGAGAAAGAGGAGAGACGTTAGTAGCGTTGGGGAAGAAAAAACGACCCAAGGAAACGATAAAGATAAAACAAAACTATACCTACAGAGTTTGTTTTTAAAGGGAAATCCTGATTTTATTTCTATAAGAAAGTGTTTATTAGTTCGTTAAGAAAGACCTAGTAGAGACTGAAGCTGCCGTCACATTGTGGAGACACTCGACATTCTAGAGGTTAGCTAGCATCGTGCAAGACTTGGAGAGAATTGCTTGTGACGACCAACGAGTTCGGGTTTCCAACGGATGTCTGTTGCTGCTACGGATTACTGGCTGCATTGATAGCTGTGTTCGCTGTGGATCTTGTGAGGACACCTGCACGGAACTACTATTTTTTCGCTGAGGCATTATCTACAAGTAGTGAGTAACTACAAATGTGTGGTGGACTTCAGGACTTTATGTATGTCGTCATTTTTTATGAGCTCCAACGCGCACCCAGGGGTTTAAGCAAGCTTGCAAATAATTTGGACATGGGTTGTGGGAAAATCATTGGGGTTTATAATTTGTATTTCTTTTGATGTGATATATTGAACATTTGATTAATATAGATATTGAACCTTATGTCTGTTGTATTGGTGGAGTCATTTACTGTTTCAGTTTCATTTAATGCATGGGGAAGCACTATCCTTATACCAATAACCAAGTCTATAATCATTCTATCTGAAGTTAATACCCTATTTGTCATTCACCCTAGCAAGTTTACAATAGGGATTCTTATTGGAGATGTCCTTCTCACCTAATATCCCATGCTGTTCAGATATTCTAAATAAGGTAATATCTTGAGAGTCAAATTCGAGCCTGGTGAGAGGGTTACATTTTTGGGGGCTCGTCCGGGATCTTGGTTATTGTTGATGGGATATTTTTGACTCCCCATTTGACAATTTTGAATTGAAATTTTGGATTTTCTTCTGACATTGCTGTATAGGCATAAACCTACAACATGCATGTTGAAGAGATTGTTACCTGGTGTAGAGAGAAACAGCTAGCTACTAATCGTGCAGTTGTCCTTAGCAGTGTTACAGATGATGTGTCTGATGAGGTTCTGCTGGAAACGCTGACTTATGTTAAGGCTTTTGGTAAAATTAGACTGCATGGTCGTTGTTCTTATTCAGCTGGTAACAAGCAGTATGTTTTGGTAGAGATATCAAACAACCTTAACGAAATAGCTGTGCCAAGTGTTGTTGGGATACCTGGAGAGTTGGGTCCCTGGCCTGTACATGTAGTTTCACAAGTCACATCTCCAGTTGAGAGAGAGGGGTGAAGATTTCCAGGCAAAGCTATTATCCTTTCTGAGATATGAAGGGAAGACTGTGGCTGATGTTAAAGGCCTGGTAAGTCCCTCTGGTGCTGACCTCAACGCTGAACTGGTTACTGCCATAAGTTCACTGGTAGAAAAATGCAACAATGTGCCATCTGAGACTCAGAGTTACCGTAAGCTACGTATGTTCTCAGGTGTGAAGCCCACTCCTAGTGGAGAGGAAGAGTATGACGCATGGGCTGAGCAAACCACCCATTTTCTAGAGGAATGGCAGTGCACCGACAATGTAAAAAAAACAGAGAATAATAGAAAGTCTTAAAGGGCCGGCTGCTGACATTGTGAGGTTCTTTAGGACCGGAAACCCCTATGCTACAGCGATCGAATACATGAAGGCTCTAGAAACCGCATTCGGTACCACCACAAGTGCACCTGATCTCATGGTAAGGTTCAGAAACACATTCCAGAGTGAAGGAGAGAAGCTTTCAGCTTACCTGTTGAGACTTGACAAATTGCTGCACACTGTATATCGAAAAGGAGGCATTGAGCTGTCAGAGATGAATCGCACACGCATTGGCCAAGTAGCGAGAGGTGCATCCTCACATGACATGGTTGCGCTTCGTATCGCATGACCTATAAGCTGCGTGATCCACCAACCTTTACTGAGCTGCTGCAGGAGGTAAGGGAGGAGGAGGACATGATTCAAGACAGGAACACAACGAAGAGTGTTGTGAAGTCATCAGCTGTTGCTCCTGTTGCTACAGTTTGTGAAGAAGCTAATACTGAGATAGAAGTGCTGAGAAAAGAGCTAAAAGGTTTGAAAATTGAAATGACACGTCTCATGTCTGCTAACGTCACAGCAGCTCACTCTGACACACAAAGGTCAGATGTTGCATTTAAAAGCAAAAAGAAAAGGGTAAATCCATCACAAGAACAGACACAGGCCGACAGAAACCCTGGAGTGTTCTGTTATAGATGTGGAGAAGATGGCCATTTCAAGAGAAACTGTGAAGGTGAAGAGAACTTGAGGAAAGTCAACACACGCCTGATCAAACAAAAACGGTCTATGGGAAACTACAGAGGGACCCAGTAAAGGAGCGGCCTGACGTCCCGGTGAAGACACGTTCCACAAAGTGCCACAAGTATGAAGACATGAAAGACATGCTACCTACAGGTTTAGTTGGCCCAAGTTCTGTCGTTTCTGTACAGATTGAAGGTGTTTATACTAAAGCTTTACTAGATAGTGGTTCTCAGATTACTCTACTTTACAGATCCTTTTATGACAAGTACCTGACGCATTTGCCATTGATTCCTATAGGAAACTTAGAGATATGGGGCCTTAGCTCTGAGCAGTATCCATATGATGGCTATTTGTCGCTCAAGCTTGAGTTCTCGGGATCGGTTGTGGGCGTAGCAGAGACCATTGAAGCACTTGTGTTGGTATGTCCAGATCCGGCCATGAAAGGTGACGTGTCTATTCTGGTCGGCACAAATACGTCTGTAGTGAAGAGACTTATGACTGCTTGCAGAGAAAAGGAAGGTGAAGGTTTCCTTAGCACACTACAAGTTCATCCTGCTATCAAGGAGGCATATGAGAGGATGAGAGAAAGCTCAACTGATGATGATGAGAAGAAAGGAACGGTCTGGTTTGCACAGACAAAACCTGTCACCCTGCCACCTGGTGGGCAGGCGAGAGTTACTGGAATTCCAAAGTTTCCTGGGATACCTTCTACTCAAACCCTTCTGGTAGAGAGGCCTGAAGAACCCCAGTTCCCTGAAGAACTACTAGTGAGGCCTGAAATCCAGACGGTTGCAGTTGTGTCGTCTAGAAGAATCACCCTTACTGTCAGGAATGTCTCGACAAAGGAGATCACTCTGAAACGAGGTATGCCTATTGCTCATCTGTTTCCCTGTAGATATTGCTCCTGGGTTTCCATTGAAACGAGAGCAGGATTCATCTGAGAAGTTGACGTCTTCTTCATTCAACTTTGGAGATTCTCCAGTGCCTGAGGGATGGAAGAAGAGGTTATGTGAAAAGATGATGGAACGGAAAGAAGTGTTCTCAACACATGAGTTTGATGTGGGTTGTTCAAAGAGTACTCATCACACCATCAGAGTTACTGAAGACAAACCGTTTAGGGAGAGATCTCGCCGCTTGGCTCCAGCTGATGTTGAAGATGTAAGGAAGCATCTAAATAACTTGAAAAGTTCTGGGATCATATCTGAGTCGAGAAGCCCTATGCATCTCCTATTGTGGTGGTGAGGAAAAAGAATGGCACCATACGCATGTGTGTTGATTACAGGACCCTCAACAAGCGCACTGTTCCCGACCAGTACACAGTCCCACGTGTGGAGGATGCTCTGACATGTTTGAGTGGGAGCAAATGGTTCAGTGTGTTAGATCTCCGAAGCGGATACTATCAAATCCCAATGGGTGACACAGATAAAGAGAAGACTGCATTTATCTGTCCAGTTGGATTTTACCAATTTGAGAGGATGCCACAGGGTGTGTCGGAGCACCTGCAACATTTCAACGTGTCATGGAACAGACAGTTGGAGACATGAATCTACCGAAGTTCTTGTTTACCTTGGCGACTTAATCGTGTTTGGAAGGACGCTGGAAGAACACGAGCAGAGGTTGCTCAAGGTGTTGGACCGCTTGAAAAGTGAAGGCCTAAAACTGTCCCTTGACAAGTGTCAGTTTTGCCGCACATCTGTCAACTATGTTGGACATATCATATCCCAGAATGGAGTGGCCACAGACCCATCAAAAATGAAGCTGTCACCACGTGGCCAAGGCCTGAAACTGTGACTGCTCTGCGTTCTTTCCTAGGATTCTGTGGATATTACAGGAGATTTGTGAAAGACTACTCTAAAGTGAGTTACCCCCTGAATCAGCTCTTATGTGGATATCTTCCCGCAGGCAAGAAAGGGAGAAAGCCCAAGGAAGAGGTGAAAGCCTACTTCAACAACTCAGAACCATTTGGATCAAGGTGGAATGAGAAGTGTGAATTGGCATTCGAGACATTGAAGGAAAGCCTCACAAAAGCTCCTGTGTTAGCTTTTGCTGATCCTCAGTTACCATACGTTCTACATGTAGATGCTAGCCGCGAAGGGTTAGGTGGAGTACTGTACCAAGACCAAGGTGAGGGTCTGCGTCCTGTGGCATTTGTGAGTCGAAGCCTGACCGCTTCTGAACGCAACTACCCAGCTCACAAGTTAGAGTTTCTTGCGTTGAAGTGGGCCGTGGTTGATAAACTACATGATTACCTGTATGGGGTCAAGTTCGAGGTTAGAACAGACAACAACCCATTGACATATGTCCTCACGTCCGCAAAACTGGATGCCACTGGTCATCGTTGGCTGGCTGCGTTGTCTACCTATGACTTTAGTCTCAAGTACAGGCCAGGCAGGCAGAACATAGATGCCGATGCTTTATCTCGCCGCCCTCATCAGCAATATGCAGTGGAACAAGATTGGAGAGACATTCCTGCATCCGGTGTTAGAGCCATGTGCCAGATGTCTAATGTTGTTAGAATAACTCCTGGATCATCTCATAGTAGAGTGATTGATCAGTTGGGAGCCTCTATGCATGCTGTGCCTCAAGCATACTGTAACCTGAGCATGCTGAAGTCTAACATGCCCAGATTGAGCACTATGGAACTTTCTGCATCGCAACAAGAAGATCCTTGCTTAGGAGAGATGTGGGTTGCTCTTAATAAACATGATATCACCAGGGTGACCAAGACAAAACATCCACTCATCTCTTTGCTCCTGAGAGAGTGGGAGAAGCTAAAGATGGAAGATGGAGTTATGTACAGGATCACACATCCGCCAAACAAGACTCGTCGTGCTCAGTTACTTCTTCCAGAGAAGTTCAGAACTATGGTTCTCACGTCGCTGCATGATGACTCAGGTCATTTAGGATTTGACAAGACATATGGACTTGTCAGAGACCGGTTCTACTGGCCACGCATGAAGATGGAAGTAGAAGAGTACTGTAAGTCCTGTGCTCGCTGTGTACAGAGGAAAACACTTCCAAAGATAGTTGCGCCCGCTTGGTCATATGCAAAGTGATGGACCTATGGACCTTGTGTGTATGGATTTCCTGTCCATTGAGCCAGACTCCAGTAACACAGCGAATGTTCTTGTCATTACGGATCATTACACAAGATACGCTCAAGCTTTTCCTACGAAGGATCAGAAAGCATCCACGGTCGCCAAGGTATTGTGGGAGAGGTACTTCATCCATTATGGTCTGCCCAAGAGGATGCATAGTGATCAAGGTAGAGATTTTGAAAGTCGACTCATCCATGAGCTACTGAATATGCTTGGAGTGGAGAAGTCAAGGACAACACCATATCATCCTCAGGGGAGATCCGCAACCCGAGAGATTCAACCGAACCTTGTTGAACATGCTTGGAACTCTTGATCCTACACGAAAGAACAAATGGAGTCAGTATGTTGGGCATCTAGTGCACTCGTATAACTGTAGTCGGAATGAAGCGACTGGCTATTCGCCATATTTTTTGATGTTTGGACGTGAAGCTAGATTGCCTGTTGATATTTGTTTTGGAGTCTCGAGTGATAGCTCTTCAGAGAGAACTTATCTCAAGTATGTATCTGATATGAAGAAACAGTTACAAGCTACTTACAAACTTGCTGAGAGCACTGCTGGAAAGCAAAACCAAGAAAACAAACAGCGATATGATAAGAAGATCCGCTACACGCAACTTATGCCTGGAGACAGAGTCCTCATACGGAATCTAGGACTGCAAGGAAAACATAAGCTGGCAGATCGCTGGGCCTCTACGCCATATGTGGTGGAAAGTCAGATGTCAAACTTACCTGTGTTTCGTTTGAAGCCTGAAATTGGAGATGGACCCATTAAGATTCTTCATCGAAACCACCTGCTACCACTGGGGCAGAAAGTGCGCATAGAACCTGTGGTTAACATAGAACCAACACCTGGTAGAAGGACCCTGCAAAGAAGGAGGAAGAGAAAGGGAAATGAAAAGTTGCCTGGAAACTGTACTCCTCAGAATGATGAGAAAGTTGAAGAGGTTGAGAATCCAGAAGATGAGAAGGATTTTGACTCAGAAGATGAAGACATCGGAGTATGGTATGAAGTGCCAAATACAAACTGTATAAGCCGAGAAGTGGAAGAGATGTCGGAACCATTTAGCTTGGACTTAGACATAGTTTGGAATCAAATGACAGGGGAACCTGAAAGAGCAGACCAAGTTCTGGAAGTAAAAGAGTCCAGTCAAGAAGCTGAGGTCGCAACTGGAGTTGAAGTAGATGATAATGAGGCATCTAACTCAGTTGAAGAGAGTTACAGAAGAGGAACGAGAAGTTCAGGGAGAAGTGGAAACTTCGAGGAAATGGAAGGACCAGGGATAAGAAGATCTCAGAGAGTAAAGAAAGCACCTGGTTTACTTACCTATGATAAACCCGGAGTTCCAAGTATAGCCCCAGTTGTCAGATATTGTTCCACATTGTACAAGTGGATTGGATAAGGGAAACACAAATGTATCTCATTTTCAATTATCTAACAAGTTTTGTCTCAGCTGTAGGTTGTAGTTAAGAGTTGACACATTTACTTGTCATTACATCTCACTTATGTTTACAAGTCATGAGGACATGCCTATTTTGGTGGGGGGAGAGTGTAATACCTTGCTAAAACCAAGTATAGAGTTTATTTGTTATAATTCATTGGTATTAGATTTAAAAGGTGATCGAATAGCTCCTGATTTGTAATGTCATTAATGCATTTCTTTTGAAGCAATGTTTAAAAAAATGTACAAGTAAATAGGTTGGTTTATTTTTAAGTTTAAATTTCCCACGTATCTTGTTAAAGTTTTGACCAATGAGGTAACTTGTTAAGTTGTGGCCAATGGGAGAGTGGACTGGTTGCTGGGAAGGAAAGAGAGGGAAAAGTTGAGAGGAGAAAGAGGAGAGACGTTAGTAGCGTTGGGGAAGAAAAAAACGACCCAAGGAAACGATAAAGATAAAACAAAACTATACCTACAGAGTTTGTTTTAAAGGGAAATCCTGATTTTATTTCTATAAGAAAGTGTTTATTAGTTCGTTAAGAAAGACCTAGTAGAGACTGAAGCTGCCGTCACATTGTGGAGACACTCGACATTCTAGAGGTTAGCCTAGCATCGTGCAAGACTTGGAGAGAATTGCTTGTGACGACCAACGAGTTCGGGTTTCCAACGGATGTCTGTTGCTGCTACGGATTACTGGCTGCATTGATAGCTGTGTTCGCTGTGGATCTTGTGAGGACACCTGCACGGAACTACTATTTTTTCGCTGAGGCATTATCTACAAGTAGTGAGTAACTACAAATGTGTGGTGGACTTCAGGACTTTATGTATGTCGTCATTTTTTTTTATGAGCTCCAACGCGCGCCCAGGGTTTAAGCAAGCTTGCAAATAATTTGGACATGGGTTGTGGGAAAATCATTGGGGTTTATAATTTGTATTTCTTTTGATGTGACATATTGAACATTTGATTAATATAGATATTGAACCTTATGTCTGTTGTATTGGTGGAGTCATTTACTGCTTCAGTTTCATTTTAATGCATGGGAAAGCATATCCTTATACCAATAACCAAGTCTATAATCATTCTATCTGAAGTTAATACCCTATTTGTCATTCACCCTAGCAAGTTTACAATAGGGATTCTTATTGGAGATGTCCTTCTCACCTAATATCCCATGCTGTTCAGATATTCTAAATAAGGTAATATCTTGAGAGTCAAATTCGAGCCTGGTGAGAGGGTTACACCTATCTTATCATAATGTTAGAGAACTGTTTATCTGAGAAACCTGAAGCCGATGAGCCTCCTCATTTTTCTTCATGGACCTGTAACATCGCCCTCTCACTGTCACCTCACCGTTAACTACACTTGAGACTGTTTCAATACAGTGATTGGGAGAAAGGGCGCAGCATTAGCCATTAATACATTACTGACTCTTATCTTACGGTCGATACAAACAGCAGTAATATTAAAAAGAGGCTGCAAAACAGAAACTCGTCAGCTCATAACCTTCGCTAGCATAGGGCTAATTTAAGCTAAATAAAGATAAACACGTACCTTCATAATCAAACAGGTAACCTTCAACGAAGAACTTGTAGCCTTTATCAAGCTTCGATCTTGAAGTAAGGGACCACTTGTCAGCAAGTCGTTCTACGTCGTTAAGTCGTATTGGTGGCAGATGTGAAAGGGACTGGGTGAACTCCATAATGATGTGCTACTAGCTAAGCGTTCCTAAGCGACACCGGATGTAAACATAACCTGCATCGCGGCAGAACGGAAGTTGTCTGACGTCACGTGAAAAGGGCCTATTGACTTCAGGAGACAGCAGAGAGAGCACGCCCCCATCCACATAAACGGAGCAGCAGTGGAGAGGGTGAAAAGCTTCAAGTTTCCCGGTGTGCACATCACTGACAAACTGAAATGGTCCACCCACACAGACAGTGTGATGAAGAAGGCGCAACAGCGCCTCTTCAACCTCAGGAGGCTGAAGAAATGTGGCTTGGCCCCTAATACCCTCACAAACTTCTACAGATGCACTATTGAGAGCATCCTGTCGGGCTGTATCGCCTGGAACGGCAATTTCACCGTCAGCAACCGCAGGGCTCTCCAGAGGGTGGTGCGGTCAGCCGAACTCGTCATCCGGGGCACACTGCCTGCCCTCCAGGACATCTACAGCACCCAATGTTCCAGGAAGGCCAAGAAGATCATCAAGGAACTCAGCTACCCGAGGCATGGCCTGTTCACCCAGCTACCATCTAGACAGTACAGGTGCATCAAAGCTGGGACCGAGAGACTGTAAAACAGCTTCTATCTGCAGTCCATCAGACTGTTAAATAGTAATCACTAGCCGGCCTCCACCCAGTACCCTACCCTGAACTTAGTCACTGTCACTAGCCGGCTACCAACCGATACTCTACCCTGCACCTTAGAGACTGCTGCCCTATGTACACAGTCATTGAACACTGGTCACTTTAATAATGTTTACAGTATACTGTATACTGTATTCTTTTTTCGGCACCCGTGAGAGATTAATGTCATTCCAGGTAATCTGTTCTGTTGTTATTTTGTTATATATAGCACATAAACAGGGCCGTCTGAAGTTTGCCAATGAACATCTGAATGATTCAGAGGAGAACTGGGTGAAAGTGTTGTGGTCAGATGAGACCAAAATGAAGCTCTTTGGCATCAACTCAACTCGCCGTGTTTGGAGGAGGAGGAATGCTGCCAAGAACACCATCCCCACCGTCAAACATGGAGGTGGAAACATTATGCTTTGGGGGTGTTTTTCTGCTAAGGGGACAGGACAACTTCACCGCATCAAAGGGACGATGGACGGGGCCATGTACTGTCAAATCTTGGGTGAGAACCTCCTTCCCTCAGCCAGGGCATTGAAAATGTGTCGTGGATGGGTATTCCAGCATGACAATGACCCAAAACACACGGCCAAGGCAACAAAGGAGTGGCTCAAGAAGAGGCACATTAAGGTCCTGGAGTGGCCTAGCCAGTCTCCAGACCTTAATCCCATAGAAAATCTGTGTAGGGAGCTGAAGTTTTGAGTTGCCAAACGTCAGCATTGAAACCTTAATGACTTGGAGAAGATCTGCAAAGAGGAGTGGAACAAAATCCCTCCTGAGGTGTGTGCAAACCTGGTGGCCAACTACAAGAAACGTCTGACCTCTGTGATTGCCAACAAAGGTTTTGCCACCAAGTACTAAGTCATGTTTTGCAGAGGGGTCAAATACTTATTTCCCTCATTCAAATGCAAATCAATTTATATCATTTTTGACATGCGTTTTTTCTGGAAAATGTTGTTGTTATTCTGTCTCTCACTGTTCAAATAAAACTACCATTAAAATTATAGACTGATCATGTCTTTGTCAGTGGGCAAACGTACAAAATCAGCAGGGGATCAAATACTTTTTTCCCTCACTGTATGTGTGCGTGTGTGTGTGTGTGTGTGTGTGTGTGTGTGTGTGTGTGTATATATATACAGTACCAGTCAAAAGTTTGGACACACCTACTCATTCAAGGGTTTTTCTTTATTTGTACTATTTTATACATTGTATAATAATACTGAAGACATCAAAACTATGAAATAACACATATGGAATCATGTAGTAAACAAAAAAGTGTTAAACAAATCAAAATATATTTGAGATTTGAGATTCTTCAAAGTAGCCGCCCTTTGCCTTGATGACAGCTTTGCATACTATTGGCATTCTCTCAACCAGCTTCACCTGGAATTCTTTTCCAACAGTCTTGAAGGAGTTCCCACATATGCTGAGCACTTGTTGGCTGATTTTCCTTCACTCTGTTGTCCAACTCATCCCAAACCATCTCAATTGGGTTGAGGTCAGGTGATTGTGGAGGCCAGGTCATCTGATGCAGCACTCCATCACTCTCCTTCAAGCTGTCATCAAGGCAAAGGGTGGCTACTTTGAAGAATTTCAAAAATAACATATATTTTGATTTGTTTAACACTTTTTTGGTTACTACATGATTACATATGTTATTTCATACAATGTAGAAAATAGTAAAAATAAAGAAAAACCCTGGAATGAGTAGGTGTGTCCAAACTTTTGACTGGTACTGTATATTCACTGCAAGCACTGAATCTTAAATGATGTCTGCGTAAGTACTGTGATACTAAAGAGCCTGGAATGGCTTCCATTGATGAGATGGTCACCATTTGGTTACAACATTGTAAGCACTTATGTAAAGAAAGTGTTTGGAGTCATTATTTCATGTTATGGAACCAAAGTATCTTTATTAACAGGAAATTGATTTATTGCTTATAACCCAATTAAATCAATTTGGATAGGTAATTCCAAAGTGAAAAATCTACTTGTTACAACATGAAAAAATGGGTTGCATTAGTTTGTATTTGTGTTATTTATTAGATTTAACCAAACGGAAAAAGTAAGTTGAGTGTTGAAAGAAATAGGTTGCTGCTTGAAATATAGTAAAATATAGGCTAACTTTTTTAGTTTGGATCCCGCGACGCAATTGGCATCAGTTGCTGGGACTGCTACTCTCTGTCCAGTGATCCTGCAGACTGGGTCTGAGGAGCTATTTGGCGTAGCAGCTAGCCTAGCTGCTAGCTAGCTGCCTATCAAGCTAGTGGGGTTTCTTGAGGGCTTGAACGCAGCCCGCGACGCGGTTAGCCACTGTGGCTGGGACCGCGGATTGTCCCGGGTTTTTGGCTGTCTAGATCCCTGGTGTTTGTTGTTTTCAATCTTCCCTGTGACCAGCCCTGTATGTAACTGCGAGGAGTAACAGTGTAACCTACGTTGCTAGCTACCATGACAAAGACCAAAGCCAGCGGGAGTACCGTTGAGGACAGTGGTGTCTTTCTATCACAGGTGAAGGATATTTTAAACTAACTAAAAGAGTTCAACAAGCAGTTGTTACAACAACAAGAAAATAGCTTCAAGTGTTTTGTCTAAATACTGGTGGATTCAACTAATAAAAGAATGGACGACCTGACCAGAGAGGTCCAAGAACAGCTTGCAGTTCTCCCAGGGTCAGCTTGATGTGTTGAAACAGGAGAACAGCAAGATGACAGCAATCTGTAAGTCATTGAGAGAGGACATCAGTTCTGTGTGTGAATCCATGATAACAATGACAGATAAATTAGACTATCTTGAGGGACATTCAAGGCGGAATAATATGGTTGTGGACGGAATTGCAGAATCTCCACATGAGACCTGGACTGAGTCTGAGGACAAAGTGAGGAAAATTATCTCTGAGAAATTGAAAATGAACCACAGGAAGATTGAGGTGGAGTGCGCCCACAGGTCTGGAAAACCCACCACCGGCCCAGGTGACAGGCCCAGGCCGATAGTGGTCAAGTTCCTGAGGTTCAAGGACAAGGTAGCTGTTCTGGAAAGAGCCAAGAACTTGAGAGGAACATACAGTGGGGAGAACAAGTATTTGATACACTGCCGATTTTGCAGGTTTTCCTACTTACAAAGCATGTAGAGGTCCATCTTTCATCGAATCAGATGGTTTATTCATCACAAAACCATTTGATGTTGCCAATTATTTTTATGATTACTTAATTGGCAAAGTGGGCAAACTTAGGCAGGAAATGCCAACAACGAACAGTGAGCCAGCCTATTCATTCATAAAAAAACAAATAACGAAAGAAAAGCATTGCAAGTTTGAATTTTGTCAAGTTAGTGTTGGAGAGGTGGAAAAATGATTGTTATCGATCAATAATGACAAACCTCCAGGCATAGCTGACTCTATAGCCACTCCTATCTATCATATCTTTAATCTGAGCCTAGAGGAAAGTCTTTGTCCTCAGGCCTGGAGGGAAGCCAAAGTAATTCCGCTACCCAAGAGTGGTAAAGTGGCCTTTACTGGTTCTAACAGCAGACCTATAAGCTTGCTGTCAGCTCTTAGCAAACTGTTGGAAAAAATGGTGTTTGACCAAATACAATGCTATTTCTCTGTAAACAAATTAACAACAGACATTCAGCATGCTTATAGAGAAGGGCACTCAACATGTGACTGATGATTGGTTGAAAGAAATTGATAATATGAAGATTGTGGGAGCTGTACTGTTAGATTTCAGTGCAGCCTTTGATATTATTGACCATAACCTGTTGTTGAAAAAACGTGTGTGTTATGGCTTCTCAACCTCTGCCATATCGTGGATTCAGAGCTATCTATCTAATAGAACTCTCAGGGTTTTCTTTAATGGAAGCTTCTCTAATGTCAAACATGTAAAGTGTGGTGTACCGCAGGGCAGCTCTCTAAGCCATCTACTCTTTTCTATGTTTACCAATGACCTGCCACTGGCATTAAAGAAAGCATGTGTGTCCATGTATGCTGATGATTCAACCATATACTCATCAGCAACCACAGCTAATGAAGTCACTGAAACTGAAATAAACTGGTCCTGAACATCTTTAAAACTAAGAGCATGATATTTGGTACAAATCATTCCCTATGTTCTAGACCTCAGCTGACTCTGGTAATGATTGGTGTGGCTGTTGAACAATTTGTGGAGACTAAATTACTTGGCATTACCTTAGACTGTAAACTGTCATGGTCAAAACATATAGATTAAATGGTTGTAAAGATGGGGAGAGGTCTGTCCGTAATAAAGAGATGGTCTGCTTTTTTGACACCACACTCCAAAAAGCAAGTCCTGCACGCTCTAGTTTAGTCTTATCTTGATTATTGTCCAGTCGTGTGGTCGAGTGCTGCAAGGAAAGACCTAGTTAAGCTGCAACTGGCCCAGAACAGAGCGGCGGCACGTCTTGCTCTTCATTGTAATCAGAGGGCTGATATAAATAATATGCATGCCAGTCTCTCTTGGTTAAGAGTTGAGGAGAGACTGACTGCATCACTTCTTCTTTTTATAAGAAACATTAACGTGTTGAAAATCCCAAATTGTTTGCATTGCCAACTTACACACAGCTCTGACACACACACTTACCCCAACCGACATGCCACCAGGGGTCTTTTCACAGTCCCCAAATCCAGAACAAATTCAAGAAAGCGTACAGTATTATATAGAGCCATTATTCAATTGAACTCCGTTCCATCTCATATTGCTCAAATGAACAGCAAACCTGGTTTCAAAAAACAGATAAAGCCCCCTATTTTACCTAGATAGTTTATGTGTATGTATTGATATGTAGGCTACGTGTGTCTTTTGTAAAAAAATAAAATAAACATGTATTTGTATTTCTGTCCTTGAGCTGTTGTCTATTAATGTTCTGTATTATGTCATGTTTCATGTTTTGTGTGGACCCCAGGAGGAATAGCTGCTGCTTTTGCAACAGCTAATGGGGATCCTAATAAAATACCAAAAATACCAAAAACAATCAAATATAACAATTGGCATTTAATCATACACTGAGTATACAAACCATTAAGAACACCTTCTCTTTCCAGTTGAAAGCTATGATCCCTTATTGATATAACTTGTTAAATCCACTTCAATCATTGTAGATGAAGGGGAGGAGACAGGTTAATCAAGGATTTTTAAGCCTTGAGACAATTGAGACATGGATTGTGTATGTGTGCCATTCAGAGGTGAATGGGCAATAAAACATATTTAAGGGCCTTTGAACGGGGTATGGTAGTAGGTGCCAGGCGCACCGGTTTGTGTCAAGAACTGCAATGCTGCTGGGTTTTTCACACTCAACAGGTTCCCGTGTTTATCAAGAACGGTCCACCACCCAAAGGACATCCAGCCCACAACTGTGGGAAGCATTGGGGTCAACATGGGCCAGCATCCCTGTGGAACACTTTCAACACCTTATAGAGTCCATCCCCCAACGAATTGAGGCTGTACTGAGGGTAAAGGGGGGTGAAACTCAATATTAGGAAGGTGTTTCCTAATGTTTGGTATACTCAATGTATATTTGGTTTCAATAAATGTCGTTTTTTTCAATAGACTCATTTATCAAATCAAATCAAATCAAATTGTATTTGTGACATGCGCCGAATACAACAGGTGTAGACCTTACAGTGAAATGCTTACTTACAAGCCCTTAACCAACAATGCCGTTTTAAGAAAGAATACCAACAAAAAAATCACAAAACAATACAATATAAAATAATACGAAATAAAAGTAACAAATAAGTAAGGAGCAGCAGTAAAAATAACAACAGCGACTGGTTATTTGTAACCAGTTGATGCAATTTTTAGGGAGTTGATCCAAAGAGTAATTTTTTACAGTATACCGCTAAGTTAAACAAACACTTTGGTGGAAAGACTCATTCCATCCTTCTATCAAAAGCAAATCAGTGTGACGTGCCTCCCAGCCTGAGTTGTCCCATTTATCTCTCTCTCTCTTGACTGTGTACAATGCATCTCTCTCTCTCTTGACTGTGTACAATGCATCTCTCTCTCTCTTGACTGTGTACAATACATCTCTCTCTCTCGCTTGACTGTGTACAATGCATCTCTCTCTCTCTTGACTGTGTACAATGCATCTCTCTCTCTCTTGACTGTGTACAATGCATCTCTCGCTCTCTTGACTGTGTACAATGCATCTCTCGCTCTCTTGACTGTGTACAATGCATCTCTCGCTCTCTTGACTGTGTACAATGCATCTCTCTCTCTCTTGACTGTGTACAATGCATCTCTCTCTCTCTTGACTGTGTACAATGCATCTCTCTCTCTCTTGACTGTGTACAATGCATCTCTCGCTCTCTTGACTGTGTACAATGCATCTCTCTCTCTCTCTTGACTGTGTACAATGCATCTCTCTCTCTCTCTCTCGACTGTGTACAATGCATCTCTCTCTCTCTTGACTGTGTACAATGCATCTCTCTTGACTGTGTACAATGCATCTCTCTCTCCTCCTATCTTCCTTTCCTTCTAGTTCTCTGTCTATTTTTAAAGGTTCCTCCCTCTAGAACTACTTCCTCTATCTTATTTTCCTGATATCTTTCTATCTCTCTCTCCCCCTTTCTTGTCTGTGTTTTTCCATTTCTTTTCTACCTGGTGTGCTAATTTCTTCTCTCCTCCTCTCTGTCTCCCTCCCTCCTTCCTTCCTTCCTCCCTCCATCCCCTCCCCCTCTGTGTTTGTATTCTCTAGCTTCCCCTGAGAAAATTATCTGGTTTGTACTTATTTATATATTTAATTTCACAGAGCGAGAGAGAGAGAGAGGGGGGGAGCTAGAGAATTTCCGTTTTTAATTTTTAATACATTTGCAAAAATGTCTAAAAACCAGTTTTTACTTACTTACTTTACTTTGTCATTATGGGGTATTGTGTGTAGATTGATGAAAAAAAAACTATTTAATAAGGCTGTAACGTAAAAAAATGTGGAAAAAGTCAAGGGATCTGAATACTTTCCGAATGCACTGTATGTCGCTTGATATAACCCAGATACCCACTGTCTATATACAGTCAGACATGAATATTTTCTGATGTTTAGTTGTTTGCTAGTTAGTTGTGTTTGGGGGTGTGCAAGTGTGCATTGCGTCGAAAGTTGTATTCTTCCAATTCCTCCAAACATTGCATTCGTTCACCTATGCACGCTTTAATCCCAACTGTTCTCATTGCAAACCATTTGGTTGGCTTAAGTTTTGGATGTATCATTTGGAGCAGTTTTGGATGTATCATTTGAAGCAGTTTTGGATGTATCATTTGGAGCAGTTTTGGATGTATCATTTGGAGCAGTTTTGGATGTATCATTTGGAGCAGTTTGGATGTATCATTTGGAGCAGTTTTGGGAGTTTGTAAAATAGGAGCTATAACAGACAGACTGCATTCCCATCACTCTCTCCAAACCAATTTGTTATAGCTTATACAGTGGGGAAAAAAAGTATTTAGTCAGCCACCAATTGTGCAAGTTCTCCCACTTAAAAAGATGAGAGAGGCCTGTAATTTTCATCATAGGTACACGTCAACTATGACAGACAAATTGAGGAAAAAAAATCCAGAAAATCACATTGTAGGATTTTTAATGAATTTATTTGCAAATTGTGGTGGAAAATAAGTATTTGGTCACCTACAAACAAGCAAGATTTCTGGCTCTCACAGACCTGTAACTTCTTCTTTAAGAGGCTCCTCTGTCCTCCACTCGTTACCTGTATTAATGGCACCTGTTTGAACTTGTTATCAGTATAAAAGACACCTGTTCACAACCTCAAACAGTCACACTCCAAACTCCACTATGGCCAAGACCAAAGAGCTGTCAAAGGACACCAGAAACAAAATTGTAGACCTGCACCAGGCTGGGAAGACTGAATCTGCAATAGGTAAGCAGCTTGGTTTGAAGAAATCAACTGTGGGAGCAATTATTAGGAAATGGAAGACATACAAGACCACTGATAATCTCCCTCGATCTGGGGCTCCACGCAAGATCTCACCCTGTGGGGTCAAAATGATCACAAGAACGGTGAGCAAAAATCCCAGAACCACACAGGGGGACCTAGTGAATGAACTGCAGAGAGCTGCGACCAAAGTAACAAAACCTACCATCAGTAACCCACTACGCCGCCAGGGACTCAAATCCTGCAGTGCCAGACGTGTCCCCCTGCTTAAGCCAGTACATGTCCAGGCCCGTCTGAAGTTTGCTAGAGTGCATTTGGATGATCCAGAAGAGGATTGGGAGAATGCCATATGGTCAGATGAAACCAAAATAGAACTTTTTGGTAAAAACTCAACTCGTCGTGTTTGGAGGACAAAGAATGCTGAGTTGCATCCAAAGAACACCATACCTACTGTGAAGCATGGGGGTGGAAACATCATGCTTTGTGGCTGTTTTTCTGCAAAGGGACCAGGACGACTGATCCGTGTAAAGGAAAGAATGAATGGGGCCATGTATCGTGAGATTTTGAGTGAAAACCTCCTTCCATCAGCAAGGGCATTGAAGATGAAACGTGGCTGGGTCTTTCAGCATGACAATGATCCCAAACACACCGCCCGGGCAACGAAGGAGTGGCTTCGTAAGAAGCATTTCAAGGTCCTGGAGTGGCCTAGCCAGTCTCCAGATCTCAACCCCATAGAAAATCTTTGGAGGGAGTTGAAAGTCCGTGTTGCCCAGCGACAGCCCCAAAACATCACTGCTCTAGAGGAGATCTGTGTCAGAGTGCGACCTGAATGCGGTAGCCTAAGTCAAACGCAGGACACCGAGCTACTGGAAACGATACTTACTAACAAAGTAACCAGCATACAAAACAACCTCCAAACAGGGAGGGGAATACCCGCACACTTGCAACTGCCGAAAATGACGAGAACAATCACACACAACACACAATGAACGACAGAGGGTTAAATAGGGAATACAATACAACATAATAGGAAACAGGTGTTCAAGACAAAACAAGTCAAACACAGAAACATCGATCGGTGGCAGCTAGTACTCCGGGGATGACGAACGCCGAAGCCTGCCCGAGCAAGGAGGAGCAGCCTCGGCTGATTCCGTGACAGTACCCCCCCTTGAGCCGTGCGCCGACTCCGGCCTCGGGGACGGCCAGGAGGACACGGAGCAGGGCGAGTCGGATGAATCCGGTGGAAGTCCCTCAACATGGAGGGATCTAGGATGTCCCTCCTGGGGACCCAGCACCGTTCCTCCGGACCGTACCCTTCCCACTCCACGAGATACTGCAGGCCTGGGGAGTCCGACGCCTCGAATCCAAGATGGAACAGACTGAGTACGCCGGAGCCCCCTCGATGTCCAACGGGGGCGGAGGAGCCTCTCGTACCTCACTCTCCTGGACTGGACCAGCCACCACCGGCCTGGGGAGAGACACATGGAACGAGGGGTTAATGCGGTAATTAATCGGCAGTTGTAACCTATAGCATACCTCGTTCAGTCTCCTCAGGACTTTAAATGGCCCCACAAACCGCCGACCCAGCTTCCGGCAGGGCAGGCGAAGGGGCAGGTTTCGGGTCGAGAGCCATACCCGATCTCCCGGTGCATACACCGGAGCCTCACTGCGGTGGCGATCGGCGCTCGCCTTTTGCCGCCTGATAGCCCGCTGCAGATGGACATGCGCAGCGTTCCAAGTTTCTTCCGAGCGCCGAAACCACTCGTCCACCGCAGGGGCTTCGGTCTGGCTCTGATGCCAAGGTGCCAGAACCGGCTGATACCCTAGCACACACTGGAAAGGCGTAAGGTTAGTGGACGAATGGCGGAGTGAGTTTTGGACTATCTCTGCCCAGGGAATATATCCCGACCACTCCTCTTGCCGGTCCTGGCAATACGACCTCAAAAACATACCCACATCCTGGTTCACTCTCTCCACCTGCCCATTACTCTCGGGGTGAAAACCTGAGGTAAGGCTAATCGAGACCCCCAGACGTTCCATAAATGCCCTCCAGACTCTAGAGGTGAACTGGGGACCCCGATCAGACACTATATCCTCAGGCACCCCATAGTGCCGGAAGACGTGTGTAAACAGGGCCTCAGCAGTTTGTAGGGCAGTAGGGAGACCTTGCAGGGGAATGAGATGGCAGGCTTTAGAAAACCGATCCACAACGACCAAGATCGTAGTGTTCCCCTGGGAGGGGGGAAGGTCCGTGACAAAATCCACCGATAGGTGAGACCACGGCCGTTGTGTAACGGGTAGGGGTTGTAACTTCCCCCTGGGCAGGTGTCTAGGTGCCTTACACTGGGCGCACACCGAGCAGGAGGAAACACAAACCCTCACGTCCTTCGCTAAGGTTGGCCACCAGTACTTCCCACTAAGGCAGTGCACTGTCCGACCAATACCCGGATGACCAGAGGAGGGTGACGTGTGAGCCCAGTATATCAAACGATCGCGAACCTCGAGCGGCACGTACCTCCGACCCTCTGGACACTGTGGAGGAGTAGGATCGGAACGTAACGCCCGCTCGATTTCCGCATCAACCTCCCACACCACCGGTGCCACCAGACAAGACTCCGGGAGTATGGGAGTGGGCTCAATGGACCTCTCCTCTGTGTCATATAGTCGGGACAGGGCGTCTGCCTTAGCGTTTTGAGACCCTGGTCTATAGGTGAGCTTAAATACAAAGCGGGAGAGAAACATAGACCACCTTGCCTGGCGAGGATTCAGCCTCCTCGCTGCCCGGATGTACTCCAGGTTACGATGTTCAGTCAGAATGAGAAAAGGGTGTTTAGTCCCCTCAAGCCAATGTCTCCACACCTTCAGGGCTTGAACCACAGCTAGCAGCTCCCTGTCCCCCACGTCATAATTGCGCTCCGCCGGACTGAGCTTCTTAGAATAGAAAGCACAGGGGCGGAGTTTAGGTGGCGTACCCGAGCGCTGAGACAGCACAGCGCCGATCCCAGCCTCGGAAGCGTCCACCTCCACCTGGAATGCCAAATAGGGATCCGGATGCGCCAGCACCGGAGCCGAGGTAAACAGGTCCTTCAGACGTTTAAACGCCCTGTCCGCCTCAGCTGACCACTGCAGGCGCACCGGACCCCCCTTCAGCAGAGAGGTAATGGGAGCTGCTACCTGTCCAAAGCCCCGGATAAACCTCTGGTAGTAATTGGCAAAACCCAAGAAGCGCTGCACCTCCTTTACCGTGGTGGGAGTCTGCCAAGTACGCACAGCAGAAACACGGTCAATCTCCATCTCTACCCCTGATGCGGACAACCGATGTCCCAGGAAGGAGATGGACTCCTGGAAGAACAGACATTTCTCCGCCTTCGCATACAGGTCATGCTCCAACAGTCTACCAAGCACTCAACGCACCAGGGACACATGCTCAGCTCGTGTAGCGGAGTATATTAGAATGTCATCAATATATACCACAACACCCTGTCCATGCAAGTCCCGGAAAATATTGTCCACAAATGATTGGAAGACTGAAGGAGCATTCATTAAACCGTATGGCATGACGAGGTACTCATAGTGACCCGAGGTGGTACTGAAAGCTGTCTTCCACTCATCTCCCTCCCTAATGCGCACCAGGTTGTACGCGCTCCTGAGATCCAATTTTGTGAAGAATTGCGCCCCGTGTAATGACTCCGTCATACTAGCAATCAGAGGGAGAGGATAGCTGTATTTGATTGTGATCTGATTTAGACCACGGTAATCAATACACGGGCGTAAACCCCCATCCTTCTTCTTCACAAAAAAGAGGGGGGACGCAGGGGACGCAGGGGAAGTGGACGGCCGTATGTAACCCTGTCTCAGAGATTCAGTGACGTAGGTCTCCATAGCGGCCGTCTCCTCCTGAGACAGAGGATACACGTGACTACGTGGAAGCGCAGCGCCTACTTGGAGGTCTATCGCACAATCCCCCTGTCGATGAGGTGGTAATTGAGTCGCCTTCTTCTTACTGAAGGCGAGTGCCAAATCGGCATACTCAGGTGGAATGTGCAAGGTGGGAACTTGGTTCGGGCTTTCCACCGTCGTTGCCCCAACGGAAACGCCTACACACCGCCCAGTACACTGATCAGACCATACCCTTGAGAGCTCTCTGCTGCCATGAAATGTTGGGGTCATGAGATGTTAACCAGGGAAGCCCCAACACCACGGGAAACGCAGGAGAATCAATCAAATACAAACGTAATATCTCCTCATGGCCCTCCTGCGTTTTCATCCGGAGAGGCGCCGTGACCTCCCTAATCAATCCTGACCCCAAAAGGCGGCTATCTAGGGCATGAATAGGGTAGGGCACATCAACAGGTACGATAGGAATCCCTAACTTATAGGTGAACTGGCGATCGATAAAATTCCCAGCTGCGCCTGAATCTACTAGCGCCTTATGCTGGGAGTGAGGAGAAACCTCGGGAAACACCACTTTAATACACATATGATCAACAGAGAGCTCTGGGTGAGTTGGGTGCCTACTCACCTGGAATGACTCATCAGTGCGTCGTCCACTGCCTCGATTCCTAGGAGACCCTCCCCAGCACCGACCAGCAGTGTGTCCTCTGCGGCCACAGTTGGTGCAGGGGACGGCCTCCCTCCTGGTCTCCCTCCTGGTCTCCCTAGTACCAGCACCCCCGAGCTCCATAGGGGTTGGCTCGGAAGTGCTGGGGGATGGAATGGACGGCCCCGAATCCGGACGTCCGCGGGTAGCCAACAGGGTATCCAGGCGAATCGACATGTCCACCAGTTGATCAAAGCTGAGGTTGGTGTCCCTGCAGGCCAATTCCCGACGCACGTCCTCCCTCAGGCTACATCTATAGTGGTCAATGAGGGCCCTCTCATTCCATCCCGCGTTGGCAGCCAGCATCCGGAAGTCCAGCGCGAACTCCTGCGCGCTCCTCCTCCCCTGTCTAAGGTGGAATAGACGCTCACCCGCCGCTTTACCCTCTGGTGGATGATCAAATACTGCCCGGAAGCGGCGGGTGAACTCTGCATAGCTGACCGTAGCGGCGTCTATCCCACCCCACTCGGCGTTGGCCCACTCCAGCGCCTTGCCGGACAGACAGGAGATGAGGGCGGATACGCTCTCGTATCCCGAGGGCGCCGGGTGAATGGTTGCTAGGTAGAGTTCAACCTGGAGTTGGAAACCCTGGCACCCGGCCGCTGTGCCATCATAAGCCCTCGGGAGCGAGAGCCGAATCCCACTGGACCCCGGAGGTGAAACGATGGGCATCGCCGATGGTGGTGGTATCGTTGGAGGGGGTATAGGTAGACCCCCTCTTTCCCATCGCTCAATGGTGTTCACCACCTGTTCCATGGCGGTGCCGAGAGCCTGGATCATGGCCGCTTGGTGTTCAACGCGTGCCTCCATAGATCCAGCTGGCAGCGCCTCTCCTGCTGACTCCATGAGTGGTGTGTGATTCTGTCAGAGTGCGACGTGAATGCGGTAGGCGAAGTCAAACGCAGGACACCGAGCTACTGAAACGATACTTACTAACAAAGTAACCAGCATACAAAACAACCTCCAAACAGGGAGGGGAATACCCGCACACTAGCAACTGCCGAAAATGACGAGAACAATCACACACAACACACAATGAACGACAGAGGGTTAAATAGGGAATACAATACAACATAATAGGAAACAGGTGTACACAATCAAGACAAAACAAGTCAAACACAGAAACGAGATCGGTGGCAGCTAGTACTCCGGGGACGACGAACGTCGAAGCCTGCCCGAGCAAGGAGGAGGAGCAGCCTCGGCTGATTCCGTGACAATCTGCATGGAGGAATGGGCCAAAATACCAGCAACAGTGTGTGAAAACCTTGTGAAGACTTACAGAAAACATTTGACCTGTCTCATTGCCAACAAAGGGTATATAACAAAGTATTGAGAAACTTTTGTTATTGACCAAATACTTATTTTCCACCATAATTTGCAAATAAATTCATCAAAAATCCTACAATGTGATTTTCTGGATTTTTTTCTCATTTTGTCTGTCATAGTTGACGTGTACCTATGATGAAAATTACAGGCCTCTCTCATCTTTTTAAGTGGGAGAACTTGCACAATTGGTGGCTGACTAAATACTTTTTCCCCCCACTGTACATCCAAACCAATTTGTTATAGCTCATACATCCAAACCAATTTGTTATAGATCATACATCCAAACCAATTTGTTATGGCTCATACATCCAAACCAATTTGTTATGGCTCATACATCCAAACCAATTTGTTATAGCTCATACATCCAAACCAATCCAAACATAGTCAGAATCTAAAGTATTAAGATGTTCTTGAGCTAACATAATGGACTTCCGTCTCCTTCCGTCAGAAGTGGGATCCGAACCCATTTCTCTCACCAATATGCTATCAGCAATAACAGTCTCAAAGAGCTGACTGTCCCATTTAATAGCCAGGCAAAGGTACACATTTCAGTAAATAAACTCCTGTTTCAAATAAACGCAGAGTCTAAGTTAATTGTTTATGAGGTTACCATGAATTGTTTAGGAGGTTTAATGTTTGATTTGTTACATAAAAAAATGCAGTAATTACTTTTTATCGCCAATAAGAAACTGCTGTGAACTGATAGCTAAATGGCAAGCACAAAAACAGTAAACAACTTTCGGAGTACAGACCCCAGAAATATGAGGAAAATGCACAGTCAAAGAGGAGAATAATTATTTTGTCAAGGAAACGCTTTTTATTTTTTATATAGAGGCATACTAAGACAAAATAAACATGACACAGTGTGTAAATGGAACACATTAGTGCAGGAAATGAAGAAATTGATTAAAATGCTGGAAGTGAATGCTGGAAGTAAACAATTAACTATGCAAATAAGCAAAAGCTTTGTGCACTAAATAAATAGACGCCTGGCTCAAATAAAATCCTGTCTCTAATAAGCGCCTGTTGTGTTCAGTGATTTAAGCAAATAAACGCCTGGGCTATTAATGTAAGTTTTATGGTAGTTTAGAGACACTGCATTCCCTAAGCAAAATAATTGGGCTGATATTGTTGTGGTTCAGCCTGTACAGTATTTTAGTTGACCCTAATTATGACTTCCCTTTAGATAATAGTGACCTTCACTTAGAGTTTAATAGGAACGCAATTATTACATAAAGCATACTATATGCTCTCTAAAATGCTAATACGCTAATATGCTACATGTTACAACAGACTCTACTGCCCTGATGCTATAATGGTATGCCATAAAATAAGCGCTCTGGTAGTGCTCTGAAGCTAGGTCATTAGTAATAAACCTACTGGTTTGTGACTGTGTGGTCTCTCTCCATGCAGTCCAGCCGAGTGATGACTCCCTCAGTCAGACTGCTAAGCCTGCTAAGGATGGTGAGGCCACACACAGAGCTCATCAAGGTGGCTGCTAGGATGGTCACTGACTTCCATGCACGCTCGCTTCTGGCACGGAGCTGCACTGTGGGGCCCCCATGCTAGCCGCAGGTGTGGAGCTGTGCCGTGGGCCCCACTGTTGCTGCTGGCATCCACTGTGATGCTCTGAGACAAGTGTATAAACACGTGCGTAAACACACAAACACACACCTCCTGAGTGTGGTGGCTCTGTACCAACTTGCCTTCATCACACACACACACACACACACACACACACACACACACACACACACACACACACACACACACACACACACACACACACACACGTTCAGACACACGCTCATACTCATACTCATACTCACACACACACACACACACACACACACACACACACACACACACACACACACACACACACACACCTGTGTTGGACTGTCTTTTTGGTGTTCTTGTATCGAATCAGAGGGAGGGGGACAAATACACTGCAGTCTATTCTGCTGCTGCTATCAGTTCTCAGCAACACACACGCACACTAGGGGAGATGAGGATTTCTCAGTCCGAGGACAACTGTTATTTTCTGGGAGATGCTGTCAGATTTACTCATTCTCAGTGAGGCAAAGTAGTGTACTGTCCCCAATAATACACACAAACATACACGCATGCACACACACACACACACACAAACACACGAACACACAAACACAAACAAGCAGTACAGAATTTCATCATTCCTTGCAGAAAAGAGAGAGAGCGAGACATAGAGAGAGAGATAAGTAGACAGACAGACAGAGGAGAGAGAGACAGACACACACACACACACACAGACACACACACACACGGTAGATGATCAGAGATGATCATGTAGAATGATATGGTCTCCAGACAGACTCCCCGTGCAACATCTCACTAACCAGCAGGGACATGTTCATCATCATTACCATACTATATCTTACCATACACCATCCCTTCTTTCACAATATTAATCATTCTGTGTTTCTCCTTCTGTCTCCCTCTCTATCTCCATCTCTCTCTCTATCTCTCTCTGCATCGGTTTTACCCCCCCAACCGCTCCACCCCACACTCTTGTTTAATCACCCCTCATTCCGTCTCCATCTCTTCATCTCTCTCTTTATTGGGACCTTTATCAAGGACCTAACAGGGTGAGCAGGCTTTTGTTCCAGCCTATCACTAAAACACCTGATTCTACTGATCAACTGAACACTGGGCCCTTGATTAGTTCGATTAAGTGTGTTAGTACTGAGTTGTAACAAAAGCCTGCACACCAAGGATTGAAGAACACTGCCGACCAGTGTACCTAAAAGGTGAATTTCAGTTTCCGACAATTGACATTGACAACTACCCCATTCTCCTTTGAAATTAGGTTGCCCTATTTGTACCCTACACTGTAACGGAAAACTGTACTTTATACGGTAATTTGGGGTATTATCAACAGTAAAACACTGTGAAACGTTTTACTGCAGTGTATGGTAAATTATGGTGCATTGTGGGAAACATTTTGTGGGCAGGGTAAAGAATTTCCTTATTTCTAACTGTAATTCCATCCCACAGAATACAGTACTGTACTGTATTTTTGGAGCACCAATTTAACTGGTATGTGATAGTAGTGCCCCATCAATTTAAAATGTGTAGGGGACAGATTGGAGTGGCAGCAAGTCTTTAATGGTTGAGCATTTTGTCATGTCTTTTTGGTCTGTTGTGCCATGGTCGCTGCCAGTTTGGAAGCCTTTGTTAAGGCCTCTAGAAGGTGAAAGTGATATAAAACACCAAATATGAATTGATATGCTGTATGTGTAAACACATTACCTAGCAGCCAACCTGCTTGCACCAATCTGTAATTCATTTATTCATTATTCATTATGATTACACTGTATATATATTTTCTGTTGTATTTTTTGACTTTATGTTTTGTTTTACCCCATATGTAACTGTGTTGTTGTTTTTATCACACTGCTTTGCTTTATCTTGGCCAGGTCGCAGTTGTAAATGAGAACTTGTTCTCAACTGGCTTACCTGGTTATATAAAGGTGAAATAAAAAAAATATAAAAAAAATACAGTAGAATATACTTTTCTACAGTATAATACAGTAAATTATACGGTATTGTATTGTGTATCATACTGTATACTGTATTTAGATTACAGTAGGTGTACTGCAATATGAAATACAGTATCTTACTTACCAATGAGCTGCCTGTAAGTTACTGTCAAATTCAAGACAACCCCTTTACAGTGTACTACTGTCCTAATATGGACACCGTATACTACAATAATTGCTTTTTATCACCTTTACTAACCTTTTACTGCAATGGGCTAAATCAGGGTCACACAGAGTGTTTCTTGGTAGTCTTAAACAAAAGTATACAACTCACACACATAGTTAAGGGCTTACAAAAAAGAAGACACCTGTACCATGTCAGACATAGATTTTAAATGTATTACATTTTGAGTTTGCATCCCAGTATTACACTTTATATACATCACAGAAGACTGAAATATAACAAAACAGTTTGACATAGAAACACGGGCGGATTTTTTAAAATGAAGTTGATTAATTATGAAATTATGAAAAATATGAATAACATTCCACCCATGAGGCCACTAGAGGGTGATTTGGTAATTTGACTGCAGGAAAGGACAATATAGAATGTTGATCGAGAACACTGTCATTTATAACAAGCTGGGTTCTTATACCCATAGACATTTTAGAGATACAATATACAAATGTTCTATTTAATCCTGTGCTTATACCCAAACATCCACCAACCTCCTCCCTCTCCCCCTTGCTAGCTGTATAACATTATTTTGTAGACACCACCACCAGCAATTTGCAATAGCCCATCCCCCCCAAAGGGAAAATAAGCACAAAAAAAGGAAAGAACAAAATGATATTTACAGTAAGAAGAGGAGGAAGTGGAGTTGTTAAAGAAGATAATTTAATAAGAGGAATTTACTTTGATACATGGGAATGCCAGGAGGTCACAGGAGGCTGCTGAGGGGAGAACGGCTCATAATAATGGCCGGAACAGAGCAAATGGAATGTCATCAAACACCTGTAAACCATGCGTTTGATGGATTTGATTCCATTCCACTGACTCCGCTCCAGTCATTACCACGACCCCATTCTCCCCAATTAAGGTGCCAACAACCTCCTGTGCAGGAGGTTCCATTCCAACAGTCTCAGCTGGCACTAATAATGAATTAAATTCTGATTCATTGTTATTAATTTCAAGTGTTTGCATCAGCAGTTCCGATAAATCCATGACTATGCATCGCTTTATCTCACTAATTACCCACAGCGTTTAATGAGATCGGTATTGACAATATGTCAAAGCCGTAACAAGGTCATAATGTTGCACAATAACATCAACAAGGAGATTGACACGGAGTTGACAGATAAAATGTCAATCACATTATCGCACAAAAATGTATTTGACACAAACAACAGAGTTGATCTCAGCTGTTTTAGACAGACTATACTGCTCTCTCTGTTCTTTGATGTTGATAGCACTTTGGGTTGTGACCTGAATTTCCCTTCCACACTCTATTTATATCTTCTGTTGTTTTGTTTGTTGTGTGAGCAACCCTCCTCAAAGTCTCTCTTGCTTTAGGGATGTTTTCTCTCCCCCCCTCCCCTCTCTCTCTCTCAGACAAATCTAAAAGCCTCTTTATCTCTCTCTAATTCTCTATTCAGTTGAGCTAGGCCAGTTGGGATGAGTGGGTGAGTCAGGGTTTGGAGTGTGGTTGAGAGGATGAGGGCAGTACCACTACTTTTCTCTTTTTTTTTTAAAGAGTAGCAGCATCACTCTTACAACTAGTCTGAGTGTCAGTCTGTTTGTGCTAACATGCCAATTCCTTGTCAGTCATTGTCAAGCCAGACATGTTTGGCTTGACAAGGACAGCAAAGTCAGTTGCCAAGAGAACAAACAGATTTGGAGGACTTACTTCCAGGAAGAGTACTGGAATAGGGCCTTATCTCATTCTATATCTAACCAAGCCAGTCCAATCGAGATAGAAATCTTCTTTACAAAGGAGCTCTGATGAAGAGGCAATATCCCAAGCATCCACAGCCATATAACACCATAACAATATGACAACCCTGACACAAGAGTCATAATGATTCTATAATGACCCCAGGTCATAAGCTATCATAAGAGGCACAGGCCTTGGTTTTAAAGGCGCAATGCAGCTGTTTTTATCTCAATATCAAATCATTTATGGGTAACAAGTAAGTACCTTACTGTGATTGTTTTAAATTAAAATGTGCAAAATGAAACAAAAATATCTTCTTAGCAAGAGCAATTTCTCAAGCAATAATTTTGATAGGACTGTCTGTGAGTGGTCTGAGTGTGGAGGGGAAAACTGAAAAATAGCTGTTATTGGCAGAGAGGTTAGGAATTCTATTTTTTATTCGTCTATTAACTAATTTACCACCTGGTGATGTCACCAGGCAGGACAAAACTCTATCCCACCAAAAATATTTTTAACAGCTCTTACACTGAAAGGGCATTTTCATCATTTTCACAATTTCTAAGTATTATTATATAACACACAGGAAAATCACATTTTTGACTGCACTGGGCCTTTAATACAACACATACAAAATTAGTGTACTATATAGGGCATAGGGTGCCAATTGGGAGACTGACATTCAACTCCCTTCATGAGTTTTATCCCTTAATAATAATGTCCCATTGTGGAGCATGCTCCGTGTGAACTCTCCGAAGGCGCTGTGTAAGGTTGGAGCTGAGAGCGAGGGAGAGAAAGGGGGGGAGTGAGCAAGCAGGCAGGCAGGCCCCCTGCCCCCTACACTAGCAGGGTCATTAGTCAGACCCAGTGGAGAGGAAAGGAGGGGGAGGGGGGTGCACAGAGTGAGAGAAAGAGGAGTGAGAGAGGGAGGGAGTAGGGACAGTGGAGCATGTCAAATGGAAGAGCACTGGCACCAACCTTCTGATACCAGCTATAGAGAGACAGAGAGGGAGAGGGAGAGAGATCCAGATCGAGAAAATGAGTATTGGCTGAATGCACACTATGGAGGCGCAGACACTGTACTGTGAATGAAGGTAGCAGGCGTTAGAGCAGGACTGAACAAGTGTACAGTGTACATTTTAGGACGTACATCAGACATCTGATGTGTGAAGTCACATGTATCTTTTAATATGTACACTGTACAAATCTGCTGTTGCTTGTACAGTATGTCCTAATATTTACACTGTCTAATAAAAAGCATAAGTTGATGCACACCCAGAATAATAGCTGAATAACGGAAAAGTAAACTTGCAAAAAATAATGGCTGAAGAAGTCACTGTGTGCAGAAACGTTGGTGATACCCTATAAATCATTGGGACTACATATAGAGTGTGCAACGTTTTTTATATTTTGAGCAATATGTGCACCGTACAAATCTGATGAGGCATGTATGTCCTAATATGTGCACCGCACACACACCTGGCCAGCTTCAAGCGGTGCTGCCAGTGACCAATTGACAGTCAGAGAAGAGGAGGAAGTGGTGTTGATTGAAGCACACGACCAAGGGAGCATGTTCCTCCTAAACAGTGACACACACACACACGCACATACGCACATACGCAAACACACACGCCAGCCGGGAACAGGGCGTAATAAGGGGGGTATGCCTAAACACGGTGGCCCAACGTTAGGGCAAGCAGCAAGGGAACGCCGTGCTATCTGAACACACCACGGGAACAGAGAGGAGGGGGGGCATTGAGGGGGAAGTCACAGGCAAACTAAGCAATCACCATCTGGATGTTCAGACTCAGAGCACTGACTGAACACTTTGCTGAGCACCGCTACAACACAGAGATACACACAGGGACATGCAGTAGTCATACAAGCACGCACACACACACACACACACACACACACACACACACACACACACACACACACACACAAACGCATGCAAGCAGACACCGTAGGCAGACATAGACACATGCGCCTAAAGACAGACACAAGTACACATTCAAACAAATAAAAACTGAAGAGCTTGCTGAGCTTGAAATAGATTTTTCGGACGATTAGAAGGCAAGCAAATGAAGAAGAAGACTAGGAAAGTAGCAAAGTGCCCTGAGCACCGTATGTCTTCACTTCTCACTGCTGGGACTGTTTTAATTGGGACAGAAGAGTGTCCTGCGCTGAACTTGTAAACACACACCTGATGTGTGTTTCTTTTTTTCCCTCCCCAGACACTTACACACACACACACCATACACACACACACTCCATGTCTTCCTGCTTGGCTGAGAGTTGTGTGTCCTACCTCTCCGTTGACGTAACAGTGTTTCTGGGTAATTCCCAGAAGGGAGGCTTCATTAAAGTGGAACCAATTAAACACGCAAACTGCACCCCTGCTGCACCCCTGTTACCCACAGAGTTAAAGGGGTTATATTAATACAAAAACAAACATGGGACAAAAGCAGCAGCTAAAAAGAGGGCACAACCCATAGTGGGTTTGTGTGGAACACTTCTCAGTTCTAATTCAAAGTCAGCCATGTGAATGAACACACATTCATGTCTATTTTAAGGCTTTTAAGCAAATTGGGACAAATTTTTCAAGGTTACAGTTAAACTTTATTTTACATGCACAGTCACGCGGACACAAAGTACTTGTAAGGAATGTAGTGGGCGCGAGTGGAACACTACTAGTGGAATATACGGTGTGGTGACTGTTTTGAATTATGCATGTTTTTTAACATTACATCCATAAATCTTCATCAGGCCCTAGAAAGTGTGTCTGAGACCTTATTACAGATGGTAACGAGTGTTATCGACACCGTTTGGGACTCTCTCTCTTTCGGTGTCTGCATTTCTCTCTCTCTCTCTCTCTCTCTCTCTCTCTCTCTCTCTCTCTCTCTCTCTCTCTCTCTCTCTCTCTCTCTCTCTCTCTGTCTCTCTCTCTGTCTCTTTGTCAGTATGTCTCTCTCCACGTGTCTTCGTTGTGTCTCTCTCCGCGTCTCTCTCTCCGCATCTCTCTCTCTCTCTCTCTCCGCGTCTCTCTCTCCGCCTCTCTCTCTCTCTCTCTCTCTCTCTCTCTCTCTCTCTCTCTCTCTCTCTCTCTCTCTCTCTCTCTCTCTCTCTCTCTCTCTCTCTCTCTCTCTCTCTCTCTCTCTCTCTCTCTCTCTCTCTCTCTCTCTCTCTCTCTCTCTCTCTCTCGTCGGTACACATCACCAGAGAGATGACACAGCATAGGCATTTTTCCCCCCTTATTTTACCAGGAAGTCGATTTAATTAGGAACCCTATTAGCCCATTAGAGACAAAATACTTTACATACATTGAAAAAGTGTGTGTGTGCATCTATCAGTTAGTTACACATACTGTACATGTTAGTACATGTCAGTACATGCACACAGTATCTGAGAGAGACCTCAGCAGGGCACAATGTTGCTCACAGGCTACTTTCAATAGGTCTACCAAGACAGGCTATGTTACAATGTCCATGCTAGTGTACCATCCCTCTAAGTGGTATCTAGTATGGATATTGGAGCAGAGGAATCATACAGTCTGTTTGCCTGTCTGTCTGTCTGTATCCTGTATGAATTTCAAAATAAAGCAGGAATGCTACATTTCCCTACAAAATGTAACAAAATAGAGCTGTGTTCATTATGGTATATCGTAGGGAAAACGGTGCACAACGGAAAACAATATCAAACGTTTCTTATTAGACAAGGTCATATAGAACCTCTCCGTTTCACTCCATTTCGGATCGTTTTTTTCTTCCCATTTTTAACACAACCCAGGGCTGTTTGCTTTAGGCAGTCTGAATCCTGAGATGTATACCAATTGTGAGGAGATGTGTGGCTGTCCGAATATGGACACCGTATACCTGGACAAGCATCTGAGTCTTTAGTGTGTTGTTGGGTACCTTCTGTTTGACAATGTATTCTGGTGTTTCCCCCACACCATAACACCTCCTCCTCCATGCTTTACGGTGGGAAATACACATGCGGAGATCATCCGTTCACCCACACCGCCTGATCACCGACGGCGATGAGACAGCCTACAGGGAGGATGTCAGACACCTGGCAGTGTGGTGCCAGAACAACAACCTCTCCCTCATCGTCAGTAAAACCAAGGAGCTGATCGTGGACTACAGGAATTAAGGGGGTGAGCACGCCCCCATCCACATCAACGGAGCTGTAGTGGAGTGAGTAGAGCTTCAAATTTCTTGGTGTCCACATCACTAAGGACTTAACATGTATGTAAACTTCCGACTTCAACTGTATGTTGTAAACTCTGCATTGTTGGGAAAGTGCTTCGTAAGTAAACATTTCATGGTAAAGTCTACACATGTTGTATTCGGTGCATGTGACAAATTAGATTTTTAATTATTTGATTTGAGATACAGTGAAAGATGTCTTGCTAGAGCTACAAAGTTCATAGCAGACTGCAGGACTAAAACAGAGGTGTTACGTACAGCATTCATTCCTGCCACTATCCTTCTCTCAAGGTTATCTAACTGCACCTGTAGTCTTGTGTGGCTTAGTTGGTAGAGCATGGCACTTGCAACTCCTAGATCGTGGGTTCAATTCCCACTGGGGGCCACGCACATAAAAATAATATGTCCACACTACTGTCACTGGATAAAGGGTGTCTGCTAAATGGCATATATTATATATAACCTCTTCCTCTGTTGTCACCACACTAAGCCCACCATATATCCGGGGCAGTCCGTGATGGATACTATAAACCAGGAGTATACAACTCTAACCCTACTAGGACCGGAGCCTGCTGGTTTTCTGTTCTACCTGATAACTATTTGCAGGGTGAGTTTGAGGGCTATATGCCTGTCCATGGTGGCTCCACAGTAATACATTTTAGATTTTAGTCATTTAGCAGACGCTCTTATCCAGAGCGACTTACAGTTAGTGAGTGCATACATTTTTCTTTTTCATAATAATATCGTGTGTGCTGTTGACTGTAGAATACTTTAGGATACAGACAGCACAGGGCCTTCACTGAGGGGGAGAAGGAGGAGGAAGAGTGTGAGGGAGTTGTCACTCACATCAGGCCTCCTCTCCTCTGTCCCTGGAGTGTTATCTCTGTCCCTCTCACTCATCTCTATTTCCCTCTCTCCCTCTTTCTCCTTCTCTACCCCTCGCTCTCTCTACCCTTCTGTACCCCTCTCTCTCTCTCCCTCTCCCCATCTCTCCCTCTGTACCCCTCTCAACCCCTCTGTACGCCTCTCCCTCTCTCCCCCTCTTCCCCTCTATCGCCTTCTCTACCCCTCTGTACCCCTCTGTACTCCTCTCGTTCCCAGACATGTCCTATATCAGTGTGACACTTTACGCCCCAACACCCCTCAACACAAACCTTATCCCCGTTCCCCGTACACCCTCAGTGCATGACAGAGCCTCCAGCCCTCTGGTCTAATGCGCAAGGAACAGAGAATATGAAGAGACAGTTTGGATTTTGCCTCCAGAGTCTTTTGCATGCAGAGTTTTAATGCAGCAAAGCCAATGTTTCAGGTCGGACCTAGACCCACAGTGGTCTAAACAATATAGTGTATTATATCTTTATGGTTCTAAACGTGTGTGTGCATGTGTGTGTGCTCGCTACTGTGTGTATGTGTGTCTGATTTATTTATTACATTTCACTAACAAACCGAGATTAATATGTCCTAATTTGTATAAAGGCTAAATATGAAACCCATTAAGATAGTTGGTTTGCATGTCTGATTTAACAACATGGGCCTTGGTACAGTATTGTAGAGTGTATGTTAATCATGGGAACGTTATATCAGGCCTAGCGCTGGTCCAGTGCAGTTCCTACACTAACACCCTACATGGTTGAGCGCAAAACTAAATTGACAAAATTATTGACCAATTTGTTTAGTGACTGGATTTAATATACTTTTGTTACTAACCAAAGTAAAGATGTTGCTAGTGTGCTGAAGAACTGTAATCTGTGTGCGCAAACTGTAATTTCTACAAAATAAACTACTTTTAAGCACTTAGTTTACTACCAGATTATCTGTAGTCCATGCATGAGATGAGCATGCAACTTGTAGCAGCCTTATTCCTAATTCCTAATTCCTTTCTATGCTCTAGCATGTTGTTGTCCACACTGTAGGCCTTGGTCACATTTTCACTCTGTAACATGTTGTGGACATCATGCCTCCAGATAAAGGATGAGTTGACTTCCAGGTCCTTTCCTTGGAAACGTTACTGTTATGTGGGCAGCTTGTCTCTCCCTTTTCTGTTTCCCTTCCTCCTTGTTTTGTCCCCTCTTTGTCTGTTGTATCTGTATGTGTGTTTGTCCCCTTTATGTGGGTGTGTCTGGAGTGGATCAGGGGGCGTGCTCAGGATCTGCCTCTCCTGTGCAGCTGCGGGTTGTTTCCAGTGATTCCTGCCTACGCAGCTGCATCCTATTCTCTCATCAACCTGCACTACTAATTCCTGGGCATGGCTCTCCACCGGCGCCAGATCGTTGTTCTTACTAGAGCGGTAACTTGGCTCACCAGTAAAGTTATATTATCTTAGTCTTCAGCCTGGCTTTTTACTCTCCTTAACCTGTCGTTTGTTTTGTCTTCAGTTCAGACATACCTCCCTGCCTGCCTGCCTTTGTGCCTGCCTGCCTGCCTGCCTGCCTCAGCCTCTCCTTCCTCCGGAGCCGACTAGCCCACTCTGTTCCTTTTCTTCAGTTGTTTTTTGGACTAAGACAAATTGAACTTTTATTAAAATAATTTTTGTTTTCTCCACTCCCTTAGTCGTGTTTGTTTCTCTGAGTGCTGGGTTGAACCATAGCGTAACAGAACGATCTGGCCATGGACCCAACAGAGAAACAGCACGGGGCAAACGAAGACAGCTTCCAACAAGCTATCCAGGCTCAAGGAACGTTGCTAGGACAGCATGACCAATTGATTCGGACTCTTGTGGAAGATAATCATCAACTGCTGAACCAGGTGACTCAGTTAACTACACAAGTCTCTAAATTGTCTGTTATCAGTTCTCCATCTCTCTCTGACCCCCAGTTTGATGCACCCCAAGTTGTTTCCTCTGACATTATGCAGGCTTCGTTCCGTCGGGGAACCCCCTGTCACGTCGCCTGAACCGTTCAATGGAGAATTGGACAAGTGCCGGGATTTTTGCTTCAGTGTGACTTGATTTTTCGGCAGAGACCACTGTCGTTTTCTACTGATTCCTCTAAGGTACATTATGTTCTGGGGCTGTTAAGAGGGAGAGCTCTGGTTTGGGCTGAGGCTGTGTGCTCAGATCAAACTTTGACTGGATTGACTTTTGCTGATTTTTCTGCTAAATTGAAGACTGTTTTTGACCATCCTGACCATGTGGGTAATTCCTCCAAGATACTTTTTTATTTGAGGCAGGGTTCTAACAGTGTGGCAGAGTACTCTATTGAGTTCTGGACGTTGGCAGCGGACTCCAAGTGGAACAATGTGGCACTTCAAGGAGCATTTCTAAACGGTTTGAATGAAGCCATTAAGGATGAACTGGCTGCTCGTGATGAGCCACATGATTTACATTCTCTCGTTTCCCTGTCCATTAAGCTAGACAACCGGTTGCGGGAGAGGCGTCGGGAGAGAGGCGGTCGGCCACATCTAGGAGGACGAGTTCCCCAGCCTTCAACCACTCGAGTCTCGCCTCCCCGGAGCCGGCAGCTTCTTGTTCCTGATCCCATCCCGAGCACAGAGGAGGAACCAATGCAAGTGGGTCGAGCTCAACTACCTCCAGCAGAGCGGCAACGGCGCCTCCAGGCAGGTGAGTGCCTGTACTGTGGAGACGCCACACACATTCTGGCTACATGCCCTAAGCGACCCAAAAGACAAGGCTCGCTCGTAACGGTGGGTCTACTTGCGAGCCCAGAGTTAGATCCGGAACCCGTCATTCCCCGATTACAAGTACCTGTAACCTTACGTTTCCAGAGTCATTCCCTGCCACTCTCAGCTCTCATAGACTCAGGTGCAGAAGACAACTTTATTAGCCACCAGTTCGTTACACAAGCTCGTATCCCCATGGAGCCACTACCTACCCCCATTCGGGTCACAGCCCTTGATGGGCGCCTCCTTGCGGAGATAACTCATCAAACCTCCCCCGTTTCCCCTAGTGATTTCTGGCAATCATTGTGAAAGCATTCAGTTAAGAGTTATGTCTGGCTCAGCTACCTCCCTAATCCTTGGCTTCCCCTGGTTGGCTCTTCACAACCCACAAATTGATTGGACACGTCACACCATTCTCAGTTGGAGCACTAACTGCCATTCAGAGTGCCTTAGATCAGCGGTTCCCCCACTAAGTGTAACCCAACTCATCCCTCAGCTCCTCTCGATCTGTCATCTGTCCCCAAAGAATACCATGACTTAGCGGAGGTTTTCAGTAAGGACAAGGCTCTGTCTCTACCACCACATAGGCCTTATGATTGCCCTATTGAACTGCTTCCTGGTGCTCCCTTGCCCTCTAGTCGCTTATACAATCTGTCCCGACCGAAAAGAGAGGCAATGGAGCAGTATATTGGGGATTCTCTGGCCTCGGGCATAATCCGTCCCTCGTCGTCTCCTTTGGGTGCAGGGTTCTTTTTCGTGGAAAAAGACAAGTCGTTACGCCCCTGTATCGATTTCAGGGGTTTAAACAACATAACTGTTAAAAACAAGTATCCCCTTCCACTCATCAACTCAGCTTTTGAACCTCTGCATGGCGCCACAGTTTTTTCCAAGCTCGACCTCAGGAACGCTTATCACCTTGTCCGAATCCGAAAGGGAGATGAGTGGAAAACCGCTTTCAACACTCCACTGGGACATTTTGAGTATTTGGTCATGCCCTTTGGGCTCTCAAACGCCCCTGCTGTTTTCCAAGCCATGGTGAACGATGTTCTTAGGGATTTTTTGAACCGTTTTGTCTTTGTATACCTGGATGATATTCTTGTTTTTTCCAAGTCACCCGAGGAGCATGAGTCACACGTCCGTCAAGTCCTTCAACGGCTCTTGGAGAACAAGCTGTACGTCAAAGCAGAAAAGTGTGAGTTCCACAAACAGTCTACATCGTTCCTTGGTTTCATAATTGAGAGCGGGCAGGTGAAGGCGGACCCGAGAAGATCCGGGCAGTGACGGAATGGCCCACACCCACCAACCGTAAGCAACTTCAACGATTTTTGGGCTTTGCTAACTTCTACCGTAGATTCATTAAGGGTTTTAGTAAAGTGGTGGCACCCCTTACTAGACTCACATCCCCAAAAGTCCCTTTTCTGTGGTCCCCTGAGGCGGAGCAGGCGGTAGGGGTTTTGAAGGAACTGTTTTCCACCTCCCCGTGTTGATACACCCCAATACCTCTCTGCAGTTTGTTGTGGAGGTGGACGCGTCGGACTCAGGTGTGGGAGCAGTCCTCTCCCAGCGCTCCCCCACTGACCAAAAGCTTCACCCCTGTGCTTTTTTCTCCAAGAAATTGTCACCCACAGAACGGAATTACGACGTTGGAAACCGGGAACTGCTGGCGGTCAAGCTAGCACTGGAAGAATGGCGGCACTGGCTGGATGGAGCTGAACTGCCGTTTGTGGTCTGGACAGACCACAAAAACTTGGCTTACATCCAAGCCACTAAGAGACTCAACTCACGCCAAGCCAGATGGGCCCTGTTTTTTTAGTAGGTTTAACTTTATTCTTACATACAGACCGGGGTCAAGAAATGTTAAACCAGATGCTTTGTCCCGCCAGTTTGCTGACCCTTCGGAGACCAGCGAGCCTGAGGCAGTCCTGCCTTCCTCATGCGTCGTGGCGGCAGTACAGTGGGAGATCGAGTCTCTTGTGAAGACTGCACTTGCCACGGACCCGGGACCGGGTGATGGACCTCCCAACCTACTCTTTGTTCCCGAGACGGTCCGGTCTCAGGTGTTGCAGTGGATTCACACCTCCCCGTTTTGCTGGTCACCCTGGGATGAGACGCACGTTGACGCTGCTTAGGAGACATTTTTGGTGGCCTTCAATGGAAACTGACGTTCGGGCTTTTGTGGCAGCCTGTTCAACCTGTGCTCGGGCAAAGCCTCCCATCAGTCCCCTTCGGGCTGCTGCTACCCCTCCCAGTTCCCAGCCGTCCCTGGTCCCACATTGCCATGGATTTTGTCACCGGCCTACCCAAGTCTGAAGGTAATGATACTATACTTACCATTGTGGACAGATTCTCTAAATCTGTCCACTATATAGCATTACCAAAATTACCGTCTGCCAGTGAGACAGCGGACCTCCTAGTCCAACATGTATTCCGTCCCCATGGAATACCTGTGGACATCGTATCTGATAGAGGCCCACAGTTTACTTCCCCGTGTTTGGAAGGTTTTCTGTTCTGCTTTGGGTGCTTCCGTTAGTCTGTCCTCAGGGTTTCATCCCCAGACCAACGGTCAAACAGAAAGAGCCAATCAAAACCTCGAAGCAACCCTTCGTTGTGTGACTGCTCAACATCCATCATCCTGGGCCAAACATCTGCCTTGGATAGAGTACGCCCACAACTCCCTCACCACCTCTGCCACCGGTCTTTCACCCTTCGAGGTTACCATGGGTTATCAACCCCCTCTGTTTCCTGCTCAGGAGAAGGAATTGGCTGTTCCTTCGGTTCAGGAGAACCTCCGCCGCTGCCAGAGAGTGTGGAGCGACGCTCGGGAAGCATTGCTTCGGACCACCGACAGGAACAAGACGACAGCGGATAGGAGCAGGACTCCCGCACCTGTGTTTCATCCTGGTCAAGAGGTTTGGCTGTCATCAAAGAACGTACCTCTTCGTACCAAATCACGCAAGCTGTCTCCTCGGTACCTGGGTCCGTTTGTGGTGGAGTCCATCATTAACCCCGCTGCGGTTCGTTTGAAGTTGCCTTCAGCCATGAAGATACACCCTACTTTCCACGTCTCCCAACTGAAACCTGTGTCCTCCAGCCTTTTGTGTCCGCCGGCTGATCCACCTCCACCTGTTCGCCTCATTGACGACCATCCGGCCTACACCGTCAGTAGGCTCCTGGACTCTCGGAGGCGGGGTAGGGGTCTCCAATAGCTAGTCGATTGGGAAGGTTATGGACCAGAGGAGAGGTCTTGGGTCCCTAAGCGTTTTGTGTTGGATCCTCAGCTGATCACGGACTTCCATCACGACAACCCTGACAGGCCTGGTGGGTCGCCAGGTGGCGACCATTGAGGGGGGTACTGTTATGTGGGCAGCTTGTCTCTCCCTTTTCTGTTTCCCTTCCTCCTTGTTTTGTCCCCTCTTTGTCTGTTGTATCTGTATGTGTGTTTGTCCCCTTTATGTGGGTGTGTCTGGAGTGGATCAGGGGGCGTGCTCAGGATCTGCCTCTCCTGTGCAGCTGCGGGTTGTTTCCAGTGATTCCTGCCTACGCAGCTGCATCCTATTCTCTCATCAACCTGCACTACTAATACCTGGGCATGGCTCTCCACCGGCGCCAGATCGTTGTTCTTACTAGAGCGGTAACTTGGCTCACCAGTAAAGTTATATTATCTTAGTCTTCAGCCTGGCTTTTTACTCTCCTTAACCTGTCGTTTGTTTTGTCTTCAGTTCAGACATACCTCCCTGCCTGCCTGTCTTTGTGCCTGCCTGCCTGCCTGCCTGCCTCAGCCTCTCCTTCCTCCGGAGCCGACTAGCCCACTCTGTTCCTTTTCTTCAGTTGTTTTTTGGACTAAGACAAATTGAACTTTTATTAAAATAATTTGTTTCCTCCACTCCCTTAGTCGTGTTTGTTTCTCTGAGTGCTGGGTTGAGCCATAGCGTAACAGTTACTCTGTAACATGTTGTGGATATCATGCCTCCAGATAAAGGATGGGTAGTCCTTGGAAACGTTACTCTGTAACATGTTGTGGACATCATGCCTCCAGACAAAGGATGGGTTGTCCTTGGAAACGTTACTCTGTAACATGTTGTGGACATCATGCCTCCAGACAAAGGATGGGTTGTCCTTGGAAATGTTACTCTGTACCCTCTGTACCACATTCTCTGTCTCAATTTCAACTTCAATTCAAGGGGCGTTATTGGCATGGGAAAAACATATGTTTACATTGCCAAAGCAAGTGAAATAGATAATAAACAAAAGTGAAATAAACAATAAATAATGAACAGTAAACATTACACTCACAAAAGTTCCAAAAGAATAAAGATATTTAAAATGTCATTATGTGCAAATAGTTAAAGTACAAAAGGAAAAATAAAGTCACGCAAATATGGGTTGTATTTACAATGGTGTTTGTTCTTCACTGGTTGCCCTTTTCTTGTGGTAACAGGTCACAAATCTTGCTGCTGTGATGACACACTGTGGTATTTCACCCAACAGAAATGGGAGTTTATCAAAATTGTGTTTGTTTTCGAAATCTTTGTGGGTCTGTGTAATCTGAGGGAAATATGTGTCTCTAATATGGTCATACATCTCTCTCTCCCGCTCTCTCTCGCTCTCTCAAAAAGTCAGTCCCCAAACTTGCGGAGAAATGACATAACTTTGAACATTCTTTACTAGGAAGGAAAGAGGGAAGGAAGCATCATCTGGTGTGTATGCCTCATTAATCCACCCTTGGCTCCCCTTGGAGAGAAATATAAAAGAGAGAGGGAGCGAGAGAGAGGAGAGAGGAAAGAAGGGGAGTGAGAGGAGGGAAAGGGAGAGAGAGAGAGGAGAGAGGAAAGAAGGGGAGTGAGGAGGGAAAGGGAGAGAGAGAGGAGAGAGGAAAGAAGGGGAGTGAGAGGAGGGAAAGGGAGAGAGAGAGAGGAGAGAGGAAAGAAGGGGAGTGAGGAGGGAAAGGGAGAGAGAGAGAGATGTGAGAGGAGGGAAAGGGAGAGAGAGAGAGGAGAGAGGAAAGAAGGGGAGTGAGAGGAGGGAAAGGGAGAGAGAGAGAGGAGAGAGGAAAGAAGGGGAGTGAGAGGAGGGAAAGGGAGAGAGAGAGAGATGTGAGAGGAGGGAAAGGGAGAGAGAGAGGAGAGAGGAAAGAAGGGGAGTGAGAGGAGGGAAAGGGAGAGAGAGAGGAGGGGTTTGGGAGAGGGAGAGTGAGAAGGAGAGTGAGAAGGAGAGAGGAAAGCAAGATGAGGGTAGAAGATTGAGTGGCATGCGATTGCGGAACTCCTGTCTGTATGTCCGTCCCTCCGTCCGTCTGCACCTTTGCCTGCCTGCCTCCCTCCCTGCCTCCTTCCCTGCCTTCCTCCCCACCTGCCTCCGTCCCTGCCTCCCTCTCTTTTGTACAGTACGTCATCTGATCCCCTCCCCTCGGGAGCTTAGAAAACCCAAGGATTCCTGACCATTTGTTTCTGTCTTGTCTTTCTCATTGGGAGCATTACAGGCTGCGCCCGGCGAATTAGCCGATTCAGCAGATTTACACCGAGAGCACGTTCCAATGACACATTGAGCAGGGGAAGGAGAGAGGGAGAGGGACATTGGGGAGGGAGAGAAAGTTGGAGAGAGAGAGAGAGAGAGAGAGAGAGAGGGAGAGAGACAGAGAGAAAAAGAGAGGGAGAGAGATAGAGAGAGGGAGGTTGGGAGAGGCGAAAATCTACCGTCTGGATTCAAGGGAGATCCAGTATCCTGAGGACGAAGGGGGATGAAATAATGCGGTTTTACGGTCTTACAGACCTGCCGTGAGATGCTGGAAATGTCAAGGGCATCTCATGGCTTAATCAGCTTCTCCATCCTCTCTCCATGTCCACTTCAAGAAAATAACAGTCTGTGGCTGTGTGTGTGTGTGTGTGTGTGTGTTTCTTATGACAGAGATACACTAAACAAGTAGGCCTGTCTCTGGCTAGTTGACTTACAGTATGTACAATGTAGCATATACAGCATATATAAATGTCAGATCGTACCATGCCATACAACAAAGCTATGTTGCAACAGAATTGAACATCTTAAATTCTCCCTCATACAAATACAACTTCATCATCACCATCATGATGACCATTACTATAATCACCACCATCCTCATTATCACCATCATGACTAGCTTTGGGACCGCAAATTATCCCAGGCGTACAGTGCACTACATAACTTTCAAAATCCTAACATACCTGAGCCTCTCACATTAAAAGACTGTCTTTCCTGTAGTTTTATTTTGTCTTGCCAACGTGGTGTTGCTCACACTAAATGAGCACCTAAATGATGGGGCACAGACGGGGTTTACACACTACAAGATTCTTCACTTGGTCGTGAGGATTCTCGATACCACGCTGTCTCGCGAACGTAGCTACAATGAACTGTGGCTTGTAGCATTCTCATAAACGTTTTCAGACATTCATGCTTGCCATACAGAGTTTAAATATCTAGCCAATACATTTTGAATTGAATAACATTGCTTGTGAACTTCAGAGCTGTAACGATTTGACACTTTGGCTTTGGTTAAAGCCAAGTACAAATGCATACTAGTAGTCATCGTTCCTGCTCGAGAGTCTACACATCCTGGCTGATGAGATACAATGTCATCTCACTGGCTCCTTCTCTGGCCAGCTCTCATTGGCTATTACTGATCATCGTTCTTAAAACTTGTCGTTGCACATGTCACACTACAAGAGCATTGCAGATAAAATCAAACGTTTGAAAATATCGGGACGTCTGGGATGGCTCAAAGACGGGATCGGTAGCCCTCAGAGTGAGTCTCTGACCCGCTCACATTAAGCAAGCGTCGGTGACGGCCGCGAACTCAGAGTAGGCAACGACATGGGGATTTTGTCTCCGATCTAAAAAAATAACTAGGGCTATTTTCTGGCACCAGGCAGCAGAACAATGCACAACTAAGGGAGTCCCAATGTCAGCCCAATGCCCCAACACACTCCCTTAAGATGTGGTCCCGAAGCTACATCATCACCATCACGTCAGCTGCTAACACACATGAACATGGATACGCACACATACTCTCTCTGTTCCCGGTATGGTGTGAGGGGTGTAGGAGGTGAAAGGCTGATGGCCAGTAAATGGACTCCAATAATAGTCTGTCATTGTTACAAGCCAGGCAGGAGGCACTAAGGGTCAGGATGTCAACTCAGACGTCTCTCTCTCTCTCAGCATGTACTGTATGGAGAATGTATTGTAATATATCATATGTCTATTTATTGGTGAGTTGTACAATCAGTCATGGTTGAACGGTGTCCAATGATTCAGACTAGGGAGGGTAACTCAAAAGATATGCACTTACTGTATTCTGTCGCTTTGGATAAACACGTCAAATTGTCTGCAAAGTTACATATATTATGGTGATAGGGAGTGATACGCACAATGTAATGTATAAATCATAAGGACACAGACTGCGGTATTACTACAGTATTACTGGGCCATTTGGAACTATCTGTAAGTCCAACAGAGGGGGGATTTCTATATATATAATATATAACCCCATATATGAACCCATACGTAAGATGCATATAAATGTATATACAATAGAATATGTCATGTCAGGTCAAATCAAGCAGAGCCTCCAGCCCATCTAGAGTATGTAACATCCGTCTGTATGAGATAAAGGCTAGGGATCAAGAGGTCAAACCTTGGATGACACAGGATCATTCAGATGATTGCGGAGGGCCGCAGACACGTTTGACATCCAAACCTATAATGAGCATCTCAACCAGTGTCGTAGGCAGAAATACATTGATGACAGGGCCAGCAAAAACGTAGGTGGGCCCGAATTTGGGCACTCAAATCATCATAAAATTATCATAAAAGCCTACCCTATATCCTGCTGTAATCGATCGCACACAACAAACCATCTAATGTGATTTCGCATTAAAAACAAAATAGCCTTGAAGGCCGACGTAAATCCATGACTCTTGCATTTAACATGCGACTCACATAGACCTACACATAATCAACCATAGGGCTACTGAATTCGAAGCTGCAGTCCAAAATCCTAATATAAAAGATCTCCACTACTGACTTTACAGATAGTAGCACACTGCACTATGAAGCAAAGTCAATATCTGCTGTTACGAACCCCGTGGCTTTAAAAGTCTAGGGTGGATGGAAAAGAGGCCCATAACATAACTCATGCAAATTAGGCTATTGCCAAGGAACAGTGAGAACAAAATACGCCAACAACCAAATACTATCGTCAAACACAAAATGTTTATTATAAAACACACAGTAAATGGTTTGGGGAAAAGGGGCTGAGCTGGACTCAAGGAATTAAACAATAAAGTCAAAAACCCCTAAACTGATCTTGCCTGCCTCAAGAACTATTAAGTTTACTGCTAACCATACAAAAAAAAACAGTGGGTGGTCCGCTCAGGTCTAACTAGTGTGTTTAGACAAGGTTTTCCTACGGGTAGTGTATGCCCAAGGGCAACTTGCTAAATCCCCCTTTTCCCAGGCACAAACAAACAATATAGGTACCATACGGACTAAACAGTTAACGAGTGAGTACACAAAAACAAGACCCCATCGTATACATACTCACAAACAAAAAGCGTCTCTGTCAGCAAACACAACTGACTAGCTTTTAAAACAAGGGGATGTGTGATATGATTGGGTAAGAAAACAGGAACAGGTGGTGCAATCAGGAGAAATGTCCACTGATTGGTCCACCTCAGCAATCAGCAGATTAACTGATGACTGACAGGTGGGACACACCAACAACCTCCAATCAGGAACATACAGGACACCTGTGATTAGGGCAGAAGGAGGGGGAAAAAAAACACAAAAACACATACAGGATACCTGTATCCGTAACACTCCCACCCCCCCAAAAAAAATGTATGCACGCATGACTGTAAGTCGCTTTGGATAAAAGCGTCTGCTAAATGGCATATTATTATATTATTATTAAAAGAGCAAACCACAATGGTTTGCGACACACGTACCTTCACAACCCACAAAAATTCAAAGATCAAAAGCATCCTGAAGGGATGAAAAAATCCTAGATCTCTAAACACGAGATAACGCATCTGCCAACACATTATCCAAACCCTTTTTGTGGCAGATCTCCAAATTATAATTTTGCACAACAAGTGCCCAACGCATAAGGCGTTGGTTCTGGTTGTACATTCGGTGGAGAAAAACTAAGGGGTTATGGTCAGTATACACTATCACTGGTAATGCACTGGAACCAACATAGACTTCGAAGTACTGCAGAGCTAACAACAAAGCTAGGGCTTCTTGTTCAATGGTTGAATAGTTAGTTTGACATTTGTTAAATTTCCGCGAAAAATAACAGACAGGGTGGTCCACTCCACTCTGGTTCAGCTGCAGTAGAACAGCACCATCTCCTCTGGCCCTTGCATCTACCTCCAGTTTAAACGGCCATTCAAAATCTGGCGCAGCAAGAACAGGGGTACTACATAAGAGTGCTTTAGCAGTGTTGAAAGCAGTATGACAATCTGCAGACCATACACATTTTCTCGCCGGACTGAGCAAATCCGTTAATGGAGCAACTACCGTAGATAATTTTTTACAGAAACTACAGTAGTAGCCAACCATCCCTAAAAAGCGGCTTAGCTCTCTTCTAGTAGTAGGTGCGGGAAATGCATTTATAGCTGAGACCTTGGCATCTACAGGGCGCACCTGATCATGGCCGACCTGTTTACCGAGATAAGTAACAGTGGCCTTCCCAAACTCGCACTTTGCTAAGTTCAGTGTTAGAGAAGAGGCTGCTAGACGTTCACACACTACCCTTAGTGTTAATATGATCTGACCACTCAGTAGAATAAATGACAAGATCATCAAGGTAAGCACTACAATTAGGAACTCCAGCCAATACTGTGTTAACCAGGCCTTAGAAAGTGGCTGGTGCGTTCCGCATCCCAAATGCCATGACAGCATATTGTAGGAAGTGGTCTGGGGTCACAAAGGCAGAGATGTCAGAGGCACGTGAGGTTAACGGCACCTGCCAGTAACCTTTTAGAAGATCTAGTTTGGTTACATAAGTAGCAGCACCAAAAGTGTCAATACAGTCATCCAGTCTGGGTAACGGGAACGAGTCGGGCACTGTGACAGCATTGACCTTTCGATAGTCCGTACATAACCTGGATGTCCCATCAGGTTTGGGAACCAGAATGCACAGAGAACTCCAAGGACTTGAACTTGGCATAGCCAGGTTATTCTCCAGCAAATAACCGACCTCATCCGTCATTATCTTTCTTTTAGAGACGTTGATACGATAAGCATGTTGCTTGATAGGTGCAGCGTTTCCCACATTAATGTCATGTTCTAACACATTTGTGCGTGTAGGAACATCATTAAAGACATGGAAAGCTGTGTAATAGCCTCACAATATCATCGGTCTGTCCGTCCGTTAAATGAATCAGGCATGATGGGAGAGACAGCAGCATCTCTGAATTGGGCAATCTAGCACACTGCTGCTGAGTATTGCGCAACTCCAAACCATCTCCGTCCACATCATTAACATGACCTCCCACTACAGCCGCAGCAGCAATAGAGACAGCCGTCTCGGCCAGTTTCTCTGGACTGGCTGAGTGACAGGTCTGGTGTGGTATGTCTTCAACGTGTTAATGTGGCACACACGAGATTGGCGTTTTCTATCAGGAGTCTGTATCAAGTAATCAGTTTCACTTAGTTTTTTCAATTACATAAGGACCAGAGAAACGTGCTGACAATGACGCTCCTGGCACAGGCAACAATACAAGAACTTGGTCACCTGGCTGCAGTGAACGAGAAACAGCCTGGTTGTCATAGTGCTGTTTCATACGTCTCTGTGAGGAAGACAGTGCTTCCTTTGCTAGAGCACAGGCACCATGTAGGCGCTCACGAAAACGACTAACGTAGTCCAACACATTTTCTTTCGCACACAACTCTTGTGATAAAAACTGCTCCTTAAGGACTTTCATAGGTCCTCTCACTGTGTGTCCAAACACCAGTTCAGCTGGGCTGAACCCTAGGGATTCCTGTGCCGTCTCACAGACAGCAAACAAAACTAGAGGAACTCCCTCATCCCAATCCTTCTCAGATTCCAAGCAATATTTACAGAGCATAGACTTCAGTGTCTGATGCCAATGTTCAAGCACACCCTGAGACTCTTTGATATGCGCTTGACACAGTGTGTAACTGACAAGGATTTTAACACTTGTTTGAAAAGCTTAGAAAATAAATTCATACCCTGATCAGTTAGTACCACCTTAGGTAACCCAAAAGTTGAGAAGAATTTGATCAAAGCTTTACTCGCCCGTAACATAACTCATGCAAATTAGGCTATTGCCAAGGACAAGTTACAACAAAATACGCCAACAACCAAATGCTACCGTCAAACAAAATGTGTATTATAAAACACACAGTAAATGGTTTGGGGAAAAGGGGCTGAGCTGGACCCAAGGAATGAAACAATAAAGTCAAAAACCCCTAAACTGATCTTGCCTGCCTCAAGAACTACTAAGCTATTACTGCTAACCATACAAAAATACAGTGGGTGGTCCGCTCAGGTCTAAATAGTGTGTTTAGACAAGGTTTTCCTACGGGTAGCATATGCCCAAGGGCGACTTGCTAAATCCCCCTTTTCCCAGGCACAAACAAACAATATAGGTACCATACAGACATAAACAGTTAACGAGTGAGTAAACAAAAACAAGACACCACCGTATACATACTCACAAACAAAAAGCGTCTCTGTCAGCAAACACAACTGACTAGCTTTTAAAACAAGGGATGTGTGATATGATTGGGTAAGAAAACAGGAACAGGTGGTGCAATCAGGAGAAATGTCCACTGATTGGTCCACCTCAGCAATCAGCAGATTAACTGATGACTGACAGGTGGGACACACCAACGACCTCCAATCAGGAACACAAAGGACACCTGTGATTAGGGCAGAAGGAGAGGAAAAACACAAAAACACATACAGAATACCTGTATCCGTAACATCTGCCCTGCAGACAGAGCAAAGGGAGTTACTGATGATGATGTCAACACATTAGTCAACAACATCATAACAACTCTACTCCACATGAGCACAACCTAGTTTATGCTTCATTTCATCACTTTTGACATGAAGAGATTTAAGAGCGGAAATAGTTGCTGTACCCAAACGTCAGTTAGTTGTTTTTCATCGGCAATCATCGATAGTACCGTCTCCAACAACCCAAAATCATCCACTCCAATTATCTCTGCAGTCAATTCAATGTGTTGTCTGGAGATGTGGAGCAAATAGAGTACATTTACATCAGTACATCTCAATTTCAAAATAGTATCTCTAGTTGCCCTTTTCTGTAAATACATTTGAATAGATCCTTCATCTAGGCCTGTATTCATAAAGTGTAGAAGTGCTGATCTAGGATATTTTCTCCCCTGTCCATTATTCACTATTATGTTAAAAGGCAAAACTGATCCTAGATCAGCGCTCCTACTCTGGTCCATGAAGCCTGCTCAATATCTGGATGATGCTAGGCAGAGGACAGAGGACAGCGGAGGGTTGGCTGGACTTGGACTGGGGAGGGGAGTGGGTTGGCTGGATGGGGGAAGGGTGAGGGTGCTGTTAATGCAAAGTCAACCCATCCCAGTGACGTCCTTGTTTTAATGCAAAGTCAACCGCCCCCTCCTCCTCCCCATCCCGCTCTCCCTCTCTCCCTCTCTTCCTTTCTCCCTCTATCCCTCTCCGCTTGTCCCTGTCCTCACCCACTGTGCTTTGAGACTGGAGTGATTCATCATAAAACATAGAGCCCTGCTATCAGTCAGGTCTGCCAAATAAAATAAAATAAAAGTACACGCACGCATGCACGCACGCACATGCACACACACACACACACACACACACACACACACACACACACACACACACACACACACACACACACACACACACACACACACACACACACACACACACTAGATCAGGCTGAAGGACAGGTAGAGAAGAATCAGGGCCAAGACCAGACAGTAATGTCCCACTGGGGGTGAACAGGGCCTGGCTGGGAATCAGGTTCAAAGGCTTTACATCATCAACAGGGATGATTGTGAAAAAGATGGGTTGTGTTCAGTTGGGCGCACCGAAGAAAAACATTTTGCAATGGATAACAAAAACGTGTTCTTATTGAACAACTTCAGGAAGCACCTCCTCGTTTGAAAACATTTCGACAAACTGAACTAGGGTCCCACTCCAGGGTGAACAAGGCCTGTCTGGGATTCAGGTTCAAAGGCATTACATAATCATCAACAACTTTCAATATGGCTGGCCATGAGAAGGATAGGTCATGTTCATTAGGACACAAAGTAGCACAAATATTTTTGCAACATCAAAGTTCAGGTATATGTCTGTTTCACTCAATCTTAAAAGGTTTTCTGCCAACTGAACACGACCCTGGTTCCGTAGTGATAGGAGAGGAATATCTGGTGCCAAAAACGTTCCTATCTCCTTCTCTGAGTCCCAGACCTTTGGTGTTAAAGGTTAAAAGGACTGGATAGGTGCAAGCAATATGGTGTTGGCTCCACCTAAGCTCCTAATAAGCTATGGGAAATGCCATCCATATGGCTCCGCTTCCTTCATGCACAAACGCACGCACGCACGCACGCAGACACACACACACACACGCACACACACACACACACACACACACACACACACACACACACACACACACACACACACACACACACACACACAGTGACAAAGGGGAAGCTGGTTTTTGGAGCAGGCCGAAATAATATGACAGTATATAACCTCTCAGTTTCAAAACATTTCAAAACGTTTGCCACCTATTGTACAGGACCCTGGTTCCACAGTTATATGAGAGGAGGAAGGAAGCCCTGGGTCTGACAAAAGATGGGTGCTCTGCGAGCTCTTCTCTCTCTTCTCTCCCTTCACTCCTCTCAGCTTTGAGAAATGCCAAGTCGATACTGGAGTTACAGCTGAGAAGTTCATACGCAAACACAAGGGTGCATCTCACGCTAGAGGGAGAACGGTGCTATGACAGCTCGTGCACACACACACATACACACACACACGTACACACATACACACACACACATCCTCACAGTGTATCTTTCTCTCTTTGTAACTGTCTTACCAGCAGATGTAGAGCGAGACAAATACTCTCTCTCTCTCTAAGGTGGTCTCTCTGTGTGGCTGCTCTCAGGTGATTTGTCCCTTAATTAAAGGGAATTAGGGTTAGGATTTAGGAGTCCCCTCCAGTGTCACCTTTCCCCTCTCCCCTTTCCCCCTCTCCACCTCTCCCCTCTCCCCTCTCCCTTTATCTCTCCAACCCCTCCTTCGCCTGGCCACATTTATCCCTCATTAGAGGAGAAGCCCCCTCATCTCTCTCCTCGCCCCTCCCTACATCCCTCCATCCCCTCCTCTCTCCTAACAAAACCCACTAACCTGTCTCCCAGAGCTCCACACACATGCGCGTATGCACACACACAGACATGAATACACCATTGCCAACCAATGACCTCCATCAGAAATCCTCAAAGACATCAGGCTTGATACCTGCCATTTAAAGGCCACTCACAGCCCTCTCTCTCACTCTCTCTCTCTTTCTATCTCATTATCTCCATCTCTCTCTTTCTCTCTCTCTGGAAAAGCCCTGTAAAGGGTTCCATTAAGTAGGCTAAGGGAGGAAAAGGGGCATAATAGCCGAAAAACAACATACAGACATGTAGTGATACATTACTGTTATATACAGTACATGCACTCTGTACATTTCCTGTTCATACACACACATGAAAACAGAAAGATACATGGACATGCATGCGCTCATAGACACCTTTAGAAACCAGAGTAGACCCTTATAGAAATAGAAATGTAGATACCTGACTACCCACTAACTAAGACACACACACATACACACATACACTTGGTGTGGAGGAGACAGAGTCAGAGTGCCATGCAGAATATTAATGAGTCATCATAGATGAACGTGTCACTACGTCAATAAGGGGAGAGGCAGGGGGGCAGCAGCGCAGTGTGTGAGAGGTGGACTTAACCCCTTCAATCCCTAACCCTCTTCCTTCTTTTTCTTCCTCCCAAGATCCTCTACTCGTTCAAAAAGTCACAGTCAATGTTGGTGTTTTGGAAAGAAATCTCTGCCTGGAGAGAAAGATCCATGGTACTGGTTTGGATATGTTCTGTTTCCATTGTCCTTTCGCTTACGGTTCCAGGAACTATGGTGGATGCCCAACCAGGCCAACGCAGTACGGTTCAGCTCGGCTTGGCTCAGTAGTGTTAAAAGGGTGCAATGATGAGTCTATGTATGGTTTCAGCCACAAAAAGAATAATAACCAATGATAATACTAGCACTTACCAGCATCCATTCTTATCGTCATGGCAATTACCCTTGTCAGCTTTGTAGACTGTCACAGATGGGATTCGTTGAACTAAGTAAATCTTCCACACAAATACTGTAGGTCCCTCTCTCAGTCTCTTTTTATTTCTCTCTTTGGTAACATATGTCCTTGAACCAGCGCTAAGATCATTCGGCCCTATTCAAACCCTTTATCTAAGCAGAGGCAGGGATAGAGAGAGGGATTTAAAAGATGGAAAGAAAGGGGGGATGAGAGGAAAGAGTGAGAAACGGTTGAGAGAGAGAGAGAGAGAGAGAGAGAGAGAGAGAGAGAGAGAGAGAGAGAGAGAGAGAGAGAGAGAGAGAGAGAGAGAGAGAGAGAGAGAGAAAGAGAAAGCAGGTCAGGTCTCGTTTGATCTCAGAGTCTCTCCTGCCCCTCAGCTATTGGAGACACATTGATTGGCTGATGTAATTCCTCTCTGATTTGGCTTGGCCAATCAATGGTTGCCTGTTGACTTCCTGTTTGCCAGGCAGCCATTAAGATGAGAGGAAAGGGAGTTGGAATTCTCTTCTCTTCCGGATGGGAGTTTTTCACACTTAACTTCAGGAGGACAAACGGTTTGGCTCTACCTCAAGCTATATGGGCACGGGACGTCATAATAATTTTATTTTCTGGATGTAAACTAGTTTTCTGTTTGTAGAAACGTGAGATTACAACCAGATTACAACCACAAAAAACAAAAAAAATTACCAGTAGACAACCATGTCATCACAAAATACAGTTAGAACAACGTTGTTGCAACTAGTTTTGAACCAGCTTACTGGAAAAGTCTGAAGCTGTTTCTCTATCAGGTAACAATGCCATGGAAATTAAAGTTGACAACACCAATCCACTACAATGTCATATAAATGTCAAAAACACTGTCTGTTCAATCATTCTTACTGATGATGATTAAAAGGAGAAGTAGCTCATTCATATAGGAGATTATATTACGTATATCCAGTGGAGGCTCCTCAGAGGAGGAAGTGGAGGACCATCCTCCTCAGTGAACATCATAAAAATAAAAATAGTGAAACATTAAAAAACCTATAATTTTAGATAAAACTACACTAAATATATTCACGTCATCAAATAATTGATTAAGACACACTGTTTTGCAATGAAGGTGTACAGTAGCCTCAACAGCATTCTGTAGGGTAGCATCATGGTGTAGCTTGAGAACAGCTAGTTTCTGTCCTCCTCTGGGTACATTGACTTCAATACAAAACCTAGGAGGCTCATGGTTCTCGTCCCCTTCCATAGACTATGACAACTTCCGGAGGTTGTCCTCCAACCTATCAGAGCTCTTGCAGCATGAACTGACATTTTTCCACCCAATCGAAGGATCAGAGAATGAATCTAGTACTGAAAGCATAAGCTACAGCTAGCTAGCACCGCAGTGCATAAATGTAGTGAGTAGTTGACTCAAAGAAAGAGAAAGACAATGGTTGAACAGTTTTTAACAAATGCATTTCTTCAAAAATGGAGAAGCAAGAGAGAGAGGGAGAGAGAGAGCTAGCTATATTTCATAGTATTTCTTTCACTTACTTAGCTAGCTAGCTAGTTTAGCCTACTCAAACACCTGGCTCAAACAGAGAAGGATGCTATGTTAGCTAGCTGGCTATGGCTATCCAACACTGGAACTCTTCCAAGTCAAGGTAAGCTTTTGGCTTTATTAATTTATTGCCACCTGGGCCCGCTGGTATAACTGCTAGAGTGCTTGCTGACTGTACACTGTACTGCGTGATTGTAGCGGGTTTACTAATGTGTTAGTTCTATTAGCTATGTTGACACCGATCATGTTGATTGTATGTGACTGCTATGAAAGTAAACTGTGTTTGCGTGTGATCAGGGGTGTATTCATTCCGCCGATTTTGTTGAAAACATTTATTATACGGAAGCAAACGGAACGAAACGGGGATAAAGATACCTGAATTTGTCCAATAGAAACTCTCGTTTGCAACTGTTGGACTAATGACTACACCCTAGATCAGCTAGATCCAGGCAAGAGTCTGCAAGACGGTATTGAATGTGTCACTATCTGTCACCTTGATTACTAAAGATTATCTCGACCTGTGCACCTACGTTGTAAATGTTCATTCATAGGCTAGGTTGTAGCATCCTCATGATGGGTATAGGGAGATTTGAGTATCATGTAGTAGCCTAAATATATCGATGTTACATTGAGCTGGGTGAATGGAATATGAATGAGTCATCCAGTATGCTGGAATAGAAATAAGGCCATGCTCATAAAACAATTAGCATCCTCCCTCATATATACAGTATACAATATAATACATATAGCAGATTCATACTGTAGGAAGGCATTTCAAGAGCTCCCATGACTTGGTACTGTATGCACCCTGGTCAAAAGTAGTGCACTATGTAGGGAATAGTGCCATTTGGGACATAGCCTTACTGTACACCACTGCAGAACAGCGTGAGACTGGAGGGATGGAAAGTAATAATGTTGAACCACAGAGAAAGAGACGTGGTCCACTGAACGCACTACTGCTACTCTCCAGCCATCCAGCATGTCCTGAAGGTCACAGCCTCTCTCTCTTTGTCTCCGAGCAACACACATACGACAACACACACACACACACACACACACACAAAAACACACACACACAAGCACACACACAGACGTGTACACACAAGCACGAAGACACACGCACAAGCGCATACACACACACTATAAACACACATATACACGCACACTGTAAAAACACACACAAACACACACACACACACACACCATTCCTCACACACACGTCTCAGACACAACTCTTCATCCTCTGCTTAATTTAGCCATCGGTTTTCTAATATCGCATCGTTGATAATAAAAGACAAGCGGTAGGGCGGGGGGCCTGGTGTATTTATGAACTCCTGGAGGGCGAGAGGGATCATCAGAAGCCATATCATCTGTCCTGGGAACCTGCCATGGGGCCAAACACAGATGAGAGAAACACTGCTCCCCAGAGAACCAGAGAGCAACAAATCACATGGGCATTGGTGGGAAAGAGAGAGAAATTATGTGATAGTGCATGCTGCTGTACCGTAACAAAAGAGAACGGAACATATAGCTTATAGTAGATGAACACCAAATATGAGACATGGATTGGATGTTGCTGCTACACACACAGCAATAGAGAATGGATGGAACATAGCCTTTAGTTAGTAGGTGAACATCAAATGCTGTAAGAGACATGGAGGATTGACAGAAGAGATAAATGGACTCTGCAGTGAACAGCAACAGAGAATGGATGGAACCGAATAGACGAAAGTCCGACATGAATCATGGGTATTGGGGATAGCATGGAACGTAGAAGTCGGTACACACACAGCCATAAAGAATGGGACATAGCCTAGCCGTAGATAGCAGTTATACAATGGTGAATGGGAGATGGGGGAATGAGCATATTGAATAGAAATTAAATACAAAGTATGCGTCCTAAATAGCACCCTATTCCCTACATACTGTAGTGCACTACTTTTGACCAGAGCCCTGGTCAAAAGTAGTGCACAATACTGAGAATAGGGTGCCATTTGGGATACAGGCAAAGACTAGAGCACAGAATGTAAACCATGGGGGGCTGGTGAGAATGCAGTGAATTGAAACCCCACTTGAAGTGACATGCCATAATATGCAATTCAATGCGACAACCTTCAACTTCACGCAAGTACAGTACGTGACGAGACTCGATGTGACACTAACACAGGCTGTGACGCATCCGTTTTCAACTAACACCGAATGGAATGGATTGTTTCCCAACTGCCAACCAATGCTCAATGTGACAACACTCGACTGTGTGACCCTAACCATTGAGACCCTAATCGTTGAGGCTGTACTATACGGAGGGGCGGACTTAGTGCTTTGGAGGCCCCAGGCGTGCACAAAATTTGGAGGCCCCTCCAAACGTGTGCACAAAATGTTTTAATGGGCTTTATATTACTATATGTAGCCCATGTATCTGATGCTGACATGCCATACTCTTTCTGTCCAGACAGCATCAGACACATGGGCTACACATACATGTCCTCTGCCTCTGCCTCCCCCTAGAGTCTAAGCGCCCGGGGCTGGGTTTCTACTAAGCTAGCCTCATCGAGAACCAGGCCTCCCTAATAGGGTAAGCCTTGGGAAGTTCATGGCAGAAAACTAGCTAAATAGGGGTGGAGACCCGGTATAAATCAGTGACGCCTCGCTAAACGTCAAACCAATCAAATGCCTTGCTTGGGCGGAGCTCCAATAGTGCTCATTAGATTAGTGTCGTTGTGCAACAGCGCGTGACAATTATTTTTACATTCTATGGTGAGGATGGCTGTCAGCGTCTGGGTGAAGTGGTGAAACGGAATCAGGCGCAGGACACAGAACTGAGAAAAGTATGGCTTTACTAAACACAAAGTAAACCATAACAAACCCTCCACGCAGGGAAGAGCAAAACAACAGCTCAACAGACAACGTAACAACAAACAATCACGCACAAACCCAGGAGGGAAAACAGAGGTGATATAGGGAAACCAATAAGTCTAATGAGTAACAGGTGTGAATAATAAAGACAGGACTAGTGTGACACAGAAACATCGATCGGTGGCAGCTAGTACTCCGGTGACGACGAACGCCGAAGCCTGCCCGAGCAAGGAGGAGGGGCAGCCTCGGCTGTTTCCGTGACAGTGGCAGGGAAATCGTTTGTATGTTGATTTTATGTATAGAGCACACTTCTGACAAAGCATAATTAAGATATATATATATATTTTTTTAAATGAAACATAATAGCCTTACTGCTATTAGCCCATAGAAATGCATTGAATAACAGATTAATATATGAAAAAACAGATAGTCCAACATTTAATCAAAAGATAGTATGTTTTGAAGTGTCTGTCTTATATCTGAGAGATAAAAGAAAGTTCTGAAAAAATGACTTGTATACCTTTGACGTGGAAATGCCCAATTCACTTCCATTCTTTTTTGGGCCCGGTACCGGGTTACCTTCAGACGAGTCCAGTAGAGCAGAACGGAGAGTCTCATCTTTCCATAGAGGGGTCATACTAACATATTCATTTGTAGGTCAAACCGACGCTACAGACGTTTTTGTGAAAAGACCGATTTTCGAGATGTCTCCTGGTCTGACAAACATCAACAGATGCGGTAAGCTGACAAATGTATTTACTTATTTATTTTTTAGGCCCAGCTCATGAGGCCCCTTGATGATGTGAGGCCAGAGTCAATTGCTTCTTCTGCCTAATGGTAAGTCCGCCAGTGACTATACTATACTATACTATACTATACTATATACAAACCACCAACAGGACATGAGCGGAGAGACAGACTGAGAACGTGCAGATGTTGACCTTAACTAAGGAAGCCAACCCAGCTGAGGATGATGGGAAGAGATAAAAGCCTGACTGTGAGGGAGAAAGGTGTGTGTGTATACTAAAGCAGAGTAGATAAAGTCACGTCCAGTACCAGATTGCTGCCGTACCCGGGGGCAAGACAGGACAAGCCTCTGTTATTCTGTCCCCCCACCCCATCCCCACTCCGGAGGGCAGAAACACATGGCTCCTCAGGTTAGCAACAGGGTATGCACCACCACAACCAGCAGTCACTCCCCACAAACAAACAATGACAGGCTTAGCCAACACTGCTCCTCGCTGCCTGCTGCTGAGCCACAGCGATGAAGGGAAACATGCACAGCCTGCCACAACAACCTCACACACAGACATTGCATAGACGTGCATACATAAATGTGTGTACGTGCTCAAATGTATGCAAGGACGAGAGAATGCCTAGTTGGATAAGAATCACAGTTTGTGTCATGCACACACACACACACACACACACACACACAAACACAGACACACACACACACACACACACATACCTATACACACAAACACATACATACACATACACACACATACCTATACACACAAACACATACATACACACACACTGAGTTGAAGTTGGGAGGGAGCCAGAGAGTGTCCTGTCATGCTGCAGTGTTCATGGGGGACATACTGTATAGTGTGACTGTGTGTATGAGTCATGCATGTGTACATGTGTGACAGAGAAAGAAAGAAGGCTCACAGACACACTATCTTCCCACACTCTCACCATAGCATACAGTAACATACCACTATAGTCTCACAATGGTAAAGGGCAACCTTTCTCATGCCATTATACAATCCGAATCCCAACCACCCTTCCATCCTCCCCAACCTGGGCTTTTACCCTCTGCAATCACAGTCTAACAATGGACACAACCGTGTTATGCCAACACTCTGGCATCCCAACCAGAGTTTGACTTGACTGGTCAAATGACAAAGATAGCCATTAAAACATGAAATTGGGCCGCATCTGGCCAGTCTGTACTCACAGGCGTTGGTGACAGCGAAGCTGTTGGCCGTCTCGATGTTGTCCACATGAGGCACCAGGTTGAAGGGGGCCTCTGACACGTTGGGACTGGTATTGTGCAGGAAGATGGCCAGGCGAAATGCTGTGTATTCCTGATCCGTGTTTCTGATGAACAGGCCGCCTGCAGAGAGAGGGAGAAAGGGAGCGAGGGATGAGAGTGAGGTATTTATTATTATATGTATTATATATTTGTAGTTTTTTTGAAATCCTTTATTGTCACCGTTTAGCTATACATACATAGCTAAATCAAATGCAGGGAGAGAGAGAGAGACAGAAAGACAGAGAGAGAGAGAGAGAGAGAGAGAGAGAGAGAGAGAGAGAGAGAGAGAGAGAGAGAGAGAGAGAGATGGCGATAGTGAGCAATGGGATGTCTGACACTGCACATACAGTAAATGATTTTGATGAAAACAAGAGCCACAGCCAATAACCTTAACACATTGGCCCTCCCAAAGGACCCTGCCTGGAAATCGTAAAAGGTCAACCAAGCTGGTATAGAAATGTGACCCATTGGAATATCGCTTTAAAACACACCACACATCTATTAAGTTCAACATTACTATTCGACAGAGAGAGTTCATTCGACCCCGGTTGGAATTTATTTGCGTTCAGCATGATTTGTTCGGATGTGCTTGAGCTATAAAGAATCAAATTCGATCGACTCAGCAGTAATATTAACGCATTGGATTTACCGTAAGTTAAAGGCTAAAAGACAGGGGGAACTTGGCACTAGCAGAGATTTAGAGATCCCACCACGGCGCGGCTTTTAGGCTACATATAGTCAGTGCTTTAGCTGGGTTCGGATAGAGGCTCTAGCTTGAATAAACGCACTTCTGGTGTTTTCTCAGTGGCAAAGAAACCAGCCAGCAACATATGAAACAGTATGACTATGACAAACGGGTTTATGCAATAGGCGAACGGTATCTTCTGAATGTAACAGGGGCGAGTTTGCACTGCAGCAGGGCTACACACACTTTGAGAGAATTCCCGCTGCTGATCCAATCACTCCGACCAAGCGAAGCATCCAGTCACTGCTCAGAGCACTAGGCTACTGCTGCAGTGGGGCTTTGAACGGACACGGGCTGCTGAGGACCGCACTGGAACAGTTATGTATGACCATAAATACCTATTTCCCTTGTGCACATACGAGAAAAAACAGAAAATCAACTAGGAACAAATTGAAATTGTCATTTTAATACAGTAATAGGTTTGTGTCGGCGCTTTTAAATTCTCAGTCAATTCTACTTTGCAATGTGAAAATGTTGTGTGATCATGAACAACGAACAAGTAGCCTATTTCCTAACACAGTCACATAAACTATAATGAAAACAAGATCTTATTTACTGCTTCATAACCAGATTGGCAAATGTCCATGCCCTTTTGATTGTCAAGCACTGATGTAGGCTACACTTACCGATCTGTACACTGCTTGGGAAAGCACCCATTGTGAGTCCCCAAAAGACAGACAATATCAATAGAAACTGGTCACAAGAAATCCTCATTTTGTTTTGGTTAAAAACTGATAAGAGACATTGAGGAGGATGACAGTCGGGGGAAAAACAAGACGAAAAGAAAAAGAGAGGCTCCGTTCATTAGCAATCCATTATGGGTTGAATTTTCCCCCGCAGTGCCCGCGGACGCTGGTATGTACGGCTGTCCGGCAGTAGAGACGTTACACACATAAGATGAGGGGAGCTTGCCAGTGGTGGGCTGCATGCATGGAGAGCAGAATCGACCCTGTCTCGCTCTCTGCTGTCGTTCTCGCACTACACAGTGCGCACCCTCCCGCACATATTCCCTCAACGCCGCCCTGTTACTCGTTGAGAAGAAGTGTCCTATTCTAATCGCAGGTTAGCGTTTTTAGCCATTAATCTTGTTCTGGAGGCAGCTTTGCGGAGTGGTCAATAGCGGGCACAGGCATAAGTCATAAAATCTGATTTTAAACCTAACCCTAACCTTAACCACACAGCTAACCCTAATGCCTAAACCTAAACTTCAATTTTGTTTTCATGAATTTTTACAATACATCCAACTTTGCAGCTGGTTTAAGGGAAAGTAGCTCAGTTCTGCCTCCAGGACAAAACTCATGACAATAAACGAGAACTTGCATTCTATTCAACCAGTTATGGTATGCGGAGGACCATTGAATTTCATCACACTTATATAATTAGCCTATCTATGACACAGCAGACCGTTTGAGACTCTGGTATTGTATCGTTATACGAATGTCATCGATTCATTATGTTATCTGATGTTATTTGCACCGTTGTGGTGCCATGACTTGTTGTCGGTTATAACGTAGCTCTTGTAGCTCTTGTAGCGCAAAGGAGAGAAGCACGGGTGCAATGCACTGTGAGCTAGGGGCCCATGTGGGATTTGCAATGATATAGCTATGTGCCAGTGAATGAATCTGCACGTTCCACTTAGGAAATCAAAATTAATCTTGTAAGATATTATATGATGTTGTTGTGAATAAAGCAAGTTTTGCAATTCAGTGGCCTCCGGGCGACACTAGCTATAAAAGTGAGAGAAATACACTACATGCCCAAAAGTATGTGGGCACATGCTCGTCGAACATCTCATTCCAAAATCATGGGAAATAATATGGAGTTGGTCCCCCCTTTGCTGCTATAATAGCCTCCACTCACTCTTCTGGGAAGGCTTTCCACTAGATGTTGGAACATTGCTGCGGGGACTTGCTTCCATTCAGCCACAAGAGCATTAGTGAGGTTGGGCACTGATGTTAGGCGATTAGGCCTGGCTCACAGTCAGTGTTCCAAATATATATTTATTTTTTTGTCATTTAGCAGACGCTCTTATCCAGAGATACTTACAGTTAATGGCTAAAAACACATCATTATTATTTTATTTTTGTTCATACCCCCCGTGGGAATCGAACCCACAACCCTGGCATTGCAAACGCCATGCTCTACCAACTCAGCTACATCCCTGCCGGCCATTCCCTCCCCTACCCTGGGCCAATTGTGCGCTGCCCCATGGGTCTCCCGGTTGCGGCCAGCTACGACAGAGCCTGGATTCGAACCAGGATCTCTAGTGGCACAGCTAGCACTGCGATGCAGTGCCTTAGACCACTGCCACTCGGGAGGCCAATTCATCATAAAGATGTTCGATGGGGCAGAGGTCAGGGCTCTGTGCAGGCCAGTCAAGTTCATCCACAACGATATCGAAAAACCATTTCTGTATGGACCTCGCTTTGTGCACGGGGGTGTCATGTCATGCTGAAACAGGAAAATTACTTCTCCAAACTGTTGCCACAAAGTTGTAAGCACAGAATCGTCTAGAATGTCATTGTATGCTGTAGCGTTAAGATTTCCCTTCATTGGAACTAAGGAGCCTAAACCATGAAAAACCGCTCCAGACCATTATTCCTCCTCCATCAAACTCTACAGTTGGCACTATGCATTGGGGCAGGTAGCGTTCTCCTGCCATCCACCAAACCCAGATTTGTCCATCGGACTGCCAGATGGTGAAGCATGATGCATCACTCCAGAGTACGCGTTTCCACTCCTCGAGTCCAATGGCGGCGAGCTTTACACCACTCCAGCCGATGCTTGGCATTGCGCATGGTGATCTTAGGCTTGTGTGTGGCTGCTTGGCCATGGAAACCCATTACATGAAGCTCCTGACTAACAGTTATTGTGCTGATGTTGCTTCCAGAGGCAGTTTGGAACTCAGTAGTGAGTGTTGCAACCGAGGACATACGATTTTTATCCGCTACACACTTCAGCAGTCGGGGGTCCCGTTCTGTGAGCTTGTGTGGCCTACCGCTTCACGGCTGAGACATTGTTGCTCCTAGATGTTTCCACTTCACAATAACAGCACTTACAGTTGACCGGGGCAGCTCTAGCAGGCCAGAAATTTGACAAACTGACCTGTTGGAAAGGTGGCATCCTATGACGGTGCCACGTCGAAAGTCACTGAGCTCTTCAGTAAGGTCATTCTACTGCCAATGTTTGTGTATGGAGATTGCAAAGCTGTGTGCTCGATTTTATACACCTGTCAGCAACAGGTGTGGCTGAAATAGCCGAATGCACTCATTTGAAGGGGTGTCCACATACTCTTGGATATATAGTGTATGAGCCAGTGTTGTTGTCATTCACCTCATGTTTAGCTGATTTGAGATTTGTATTCGCAGCTCTATACAAAGGACTAGGCCATCTCACACAATACAAACCTTGCTTCGGTAGGCCTATTCACTATTCATGTCTTTTCTTTTGCTTTCTTCGTTGTCACATTGCAAGGTGAATAGCAGGTTTAGGACTAACCACATGACTATGAAGGACCTGCACGCAGAAGACACACGCACAGACACACACCTGCACGGATGCAGGCAGGCAACCTTAACAGTATAAAAGGCAAACTGTAAATAGATTTTGCTTTTGTCAATATGCTAATATGAAACAACTTTGATCACCCTCACTTTCGCTCGCGCTCCAATGGATTTAATTAAGACGTTTATGTAGCCTATGCAGATTGCACACTCCTAATTGCCATGCTCGAGCTGCCCTTGCTACAAGGAATGATAGCGATATTAGATTGGAGAGACAGATCAGAATGTGATATTGCAGCATCGTATACAGTATGTCAGCAGCACTATCTGCCCTTTCGACGTTTTCGACCCCTACAGACAGACAGAGGTGACGTAGTGCGGACGCGCTGTGCTGTAAATTAGGCCGCTGTCCAGGGTGCTGAAACTAAACTGTCAGTCCGTGGGCCCTGAAACTAGTAGACAGATAAAGCAAGCTTACTTGGTAATACTGTTATGTGGCGCGCTGTGGGTTAGGCTGCTGTCCATGGTGCTGAAATAAACTTCTGTCCGCTGTACTGAAAGTATATAGACCGTTAATAAAACCAACCTTTATACTACTGTACATATAGGAAAACCAGGGCTCTGTGGGTTAGGCCGCTGTTCATGGTGCTAAAATTAAACTAAACTGTCAGTCTGCGGTCCTAAAATTAGCGTGCTGATAAATTGAACTTTACTAACTACTACGGTACTAGGGTCGCGAAACAGTATGAACACACAATAACTTATGAACATATGGTGGTCTTGCTTTATGAACATGTAACTTGAGGATTGCAACATGTTCAATTGATCAAGCCCTCTGTTATGGAACTAGGGAGCTCCTGTCGGTAAATAGCATCAGAGATGAACAAAATAGCAAATGTACAACAGAGAGAACGTCTCCAGGCTGAGCTTGTTGGAGTAGGGTGAAGTTGCCCCTAGACGTTGATGTTGGGTCAGTTTGGATTTTCCCCTAATGGTTAAGGTTAGGCTTGCTGTTCTACACAGCTTTAAATTGGACCACTGGTTACATATGTTACAGTATATTGGCCTATGTTCAACATAATGAATCAAGTGCATAATAAACTATATTTAGATTTGGTGTAGAGCCATTTTCTGTTTACCATCAAACGTCACGTTTGAGTGATGCGCGTGCATCCCGAAAATCAATAGACTGTCTAGCAGGACAGCTAACGCTGATGTCGGGACCTTGACAAACTTAACAGTGAGTGAGTGATGACCATGAAAACACGAAATACTTATGGCTATAGCTATCTTCAACAAGTATATTATTATTTTGGCTTTATTTAGATCTATTTGTAATATTTTACTTTGCCTCGCTGGCTTGTTAGGTAATCAATCCTCTGATGACATCTACAATGTTGTAGAAGATAACCATCGGATTACGCGTTTGTTAACTTGCACTTGCTGCATTTGAAGTCGCATACTGTATGGTCCTATCCACTGCTAGGTAAACAAAGAGGTTTCTGATGACGAACGTTGCGGGCAACTTTTCATGACGCTGCCGGGAAATGGATCTTTAGGCATTCAGGATTTGAACTTGAAGAGATTGTAGATTTTTGAATATTACCCTACTTCATTATCGTCACTTTAAACCTCACTACTTATACCTTTTTATTATAATAGTCAGACTAGCCTCCTCTAGAACCATTACAATGATAGGCCTACAGTGATAAAATATCTATAAAGTTCCAAAAAAAAACAGTTCCTCTGCCATATCTGAATCCGATACACTCCATTTACTATATGTTACATTTCATATGGTATGTATTCATTTGTGGATGTCCATCACCCATTTCGTATGGTATGTTACGAATTACAATTCGTATGATATGTTACTGTCACACCCTAATCTGTTTCACCTGTCTTTGTGATTGTCTCCAGGTGTTGCCCATCTTCCCCATTACCCCAATGTATTTATACCTGTGTTCTCTGTTTGTCTGTTGCCAGTTCGTTTTGTTTCGTCAAGCCTACCAGCAGTTTTCCCCTTGCTCCTGTCTTTCTCATGTTCCTGTTTTCTAGTTTTCCCGGTTTTGACCATTCTGCCTGCCCTAACCCTGAGCCTGCCTGCCATTCTGTACCATGTCACACCACCCTGGATTATTGACCTCTGCCTGCCCTGACCCTGAGATTGCCTGCCGTTCTGTACCTTTTGGATTCTGATCTGGATTACTGACCTCTGCCTGCCCTTGACCTGTCGTTTGCCTGCCCCCTGTTTTTGTAATAAACGTTTGTTACTTCAACACTGTCTGCATCTGGGTCTTCTCCTGAAATGTGAAAGTTACGAATTTGCAAAACGTACAATATGTTACGAATTTGGGAAACGTACTATATGTTACCAATTTGCTAAAAGTATGATACTGTATGTTACAAATTCTAGCTAGGTTGCTAACGTTAGCTAGCATAGGCTAGGGGTTAGGGTTAGGGTTAAGGTTAGGGTTAAGTTTAGGAGTTAGGTTAAAGGGTTAGGGGAAGGGTTAGCTAAAAGCGTTAAGGTTAGGGTTAGGGTTAAGGGAAGGGTTAGCTAACATGCTACGTAGTTGAATTTTTTTGAAAAGTTGCCAATTAGCTAAAATGCTAAAGTTGCCCGTGATGAGATTCAAATTCGCAACCACCCGACTTTCATTTTTGCCTTAAGTAACCATCTGTCTTATGTAACCATACCAAAAGTAACATATCATATACAGTCGTGGTCAAAAGTTTTGAGAATGACACAAGTATTGGTCTTCACAAAGTTCGCTGATTCAGTGTTATGAGATATTTTTGTCAGATGTTACTATGGTATACTGAAGTATAATTACAAGCATTCCATAAGTGTCAAATGCTTTTATTGACAATTACATTAAGTTTATGCAAAGAGTCAATATTTGCAGTGTTGACCCTTCTTTTTCAAGACCTCTGCAATCCGCCCTGGCATGCTATCAATTAACTTCTGGGCCACATCCTGACTGATGGCAGCCCATTCTTGCATAATCAATGCTTGGAGGTTGTCAGAATTTGTGAGGTTTTGTTTGTCCACCCGCCTCTTGAGGATCGACCACAAGTTCTCAATGGGATTAAGGTCTGGGGAGTATCCTGGCCATGGCCCCAAATTTCAATGTTTTGTTCCCAGAGCCACTTAGTTATCACTTTTGCCTTATGGCAAGGTGCTCCATCATGCTGGAAAAGGCATTGGTCGTCACCAAACTGTTCTTGGATGGTTGGGAGAAGTTGCTCTCGGAGGATGTGTTGGTACCATTCTTTATTCATGGGTGTGTTCTTAGGCAAAATTGTGAGTGAGCCCACTCCCTTGGCTGAGAAGCAACCCCACACATGAATGGTCTCAGGATGCTTTACTGTTGGCATGACACAGGACTGATGGTAGCGCTCACCTTGTCTTCTCCGGACAAGGTGTTTTCCGGATGCCCCAAACAATCGGAAAGGGGATTCATCAGAGAAAATGACTTTACCCCAGTCCTCAGCAGTCCAATCCCTGTACCTTTTGCAGAATATCAGTCTGTCCCTGATGTTTTTCCTGGAGAGAAGTGGTTTCTTTGCTGCCCTTCTTGACACCAGGCCATCCTCCAAAAGTCTTCACCTCACTGTGCGTGCAGATGCACTCACACCTGCCTGCTGCCATTCCTGAGCAAGCTCTGCACTGGTGGTGCCCCGATCCCGCAGCTGAATCAACTTTAGGAGACGTCCTGGCGCTTGCTGGACTTTCTTGGGCGCCCTGACGCCTTCTTCACAACAATTGAACCTCTCTCCTTGAAGTTCTTGATGATCTGATAAATGGTTGATTTAGGTGCAATCTTACTAGCAGCTATATCTTTGCCTGTGAAGCCCTTTTTGTGCAAAGCAATGATGACGGCACGTGTTTCCTTGCAGGTAACCATGGTTAACAGAGGAAGAACAATGATTTCAAGCACCACCCTCCTTTTAAAGCTTCCAGTCTGTTATTCTAACTCAATCAGCATGACAGAGCGATCTCCAGCCTTGTCCTCGTCAACACTCTCACCTGTGTTAACGAGAGAATCACAGACATGATGGCAGCTGGTCCTTTTGTGGCAGGGCTGAAATGCAGTGGAAATGTTTTAAGTTCATTTTCATGGCAAAGAGGGACTTTGCAATGAATTCCAATTCATCTGATCACTCTTCATGACATTCTGGAGTATATGCAAATTGACATCATCAAAACTGAGGCAGCAGACTTTGTGAAAATTAGTATTTGTGTCATTCTCAAAACTTTTGACCACGACTGTACATTTGAGAGTCCTGGATTTACATTTACTATGTTACGAGACTAGGCTGCAAATCTGCAACATTCCGAAAACACCATTCTCACAATCTTTTCCCATCTGGGCAAGACACATCAACTATTTATTTTAAACTTTTTTTGTCATTTAGCAGACGCTCTTTTCCAGAGCGACTTACATTAGTGAGTGCATACATTTTCATACTTTTCCGTAATGGTCCCCTGTGGGAATCGAACCCACAACCCTGGCGTTGCAAGCGCCATTCTCTACCAACTGAGACACACAGGGCACATCATGTAATATACTGTATACTGTATGTGGTATATACGGCCCTAGAAGTTGCTGAAAGTCCAAAAAGACAAAACAATGCAGTAGATTAGACCTCGTGGTGATGTATGTCAGACTCCAGATGGGTTAAGTGTTAGGATCAGTCACCTCTTTAAATTCAATTGTCATTTTTTTCTCCAGAATTATTTCAAAAGGCCTTATGTCTGTCTCTTTGGCAGCTAAATATCTCTCATGGCTGACATTGTGACGTTTCATTATAGTCGATTGGTTAGGTTGTGCCTCAAATGGCACCCTATTCTGTAGGCCTATTTGTGACCAGAGCCTATAGAAGCAGTGCACTATATAGGGAATAAACTAGGGTGCCATTTGGGATGTAGACAAATACCATTAGGGTGAAAGCTAGCTATGCTGATTGTGTCATTTAGCACACACTGTCTGTTCCTCTTTACTGGCAGTCAGTGTGTGAGGGATTGAATGTGCCAAGGTTTTGTGAATGAGAGTGTAGTTTGTGTAGGTGCGGGAGGCACAGGTTGGGGGTGCGTGTGTGTGTGTGTGTGTGTGTGTGTGTGTGTGTGTGTGTGTGTGTGTGTGTGTGTGTCAGTGCATAGTGGAAGTCTGCCATCATTACAGACAGATGGGTAGCCAGCGGTAGGTTTTTGAACTATCAAATTAATAATATACAGTATAGCCATTGATTCTTGAAAATTATAACTTCTAAATGCCTTATGAGCTTAGTTCGACTGTCTTACTCCATCACAATCCTTATGCATAATAACCCTGTCATAGACATTATCTGTTTCTCACACGTTCACTCTCTCTTTCTCACAGACATGCCACACACACAGACAGACAGGCAGACAGGTAGGCAGACAGGCAGGCAGACAAACACACACAGGGTCTCACAGCATTGGGTCTCGCTCCCTCTCACCCCACGGTGACCTCTCTGTAGTGCACTACTTTTGTCCAGGACCCATAGGGTTCTGGTCAAAAGTAGTGCACTTTATAGGGAATAGGGTGCCATTTGGGATGCACACATGATCACAACACCGCCTGACTCACCGCACTGCTATGCTACTCCTAACAATGGTGTGACTCAAAAAAACATTTTACATGTATCGCTATCTGCATGAGCCCCTTTGATATAAACGGATAATTGACAAGACAAGGAAGTTCTCCACTGGCAACGTTTTGGCAGCGTTTCCAATAGCTGTAAATCAGCTCCTGTGGGCATTTCTACGATGGTGTGTCAAGGACGTTGGCTTACTTATGTAAGCACATCACTACTACAGTAGGAATGCGTCCCAAATGGCACCCTATTTCCTATATAGTGTACTACTTTTGGAGAAAGAAAGAGAGGGAGAGAAAGAGAGAGAGAAAGAAATAGAGTGAGAGAGAGTGAGAGAGAGAAAGTGAGAGAGAGAGAAAGAAAGAGAGTGAGAGAAAGAGAGTGAGAGAGAGAGAGAGAGAGAGAGTGAGAGTGAGAGAGAGAGAGAGAGACAGAGAGAGAGGAAGAGAGAGGTGGGGTGGTGGGGGGGGAGTATTCATTTGTCTCCCTTGGATATAATGAACTCGCGATTGGATCAAATGTCCGATTGAATTGCCGAGGCGTAGAGAAGGCCTTTTATTGATTTCCGAAGTGGGCCTGCAGATGGGTTGGAAATGGAAGCGAGGCATTGGTGTTTTTGTCTTTATTCATATTTTTTCTCTATGCTGAAGGTTGGGCATTAAAGTCCCAGCCATCGTCATGTCTAGTTTAGTAAATCCATATCTGTGAATTGTTAAGTTGTTTATTGTCTTTATCTATGTCTATTGTCCAAAATGAAATTAAATATATATTTTTGAAAGAAAAGGGAGCAAGGCGAGGACTGTGCATCCCAAATGGCACCCTATTCCCTATATAGTGCATGCACTACTTTCGACCAGGGCCCATAGTTGTCATTTGAGACGTAACTAGGAGACTTCTACTTCTACTCTGCCAGGCTGGGAGAGGAGAGGAGGAAGGGAGGGAGGGAGGGAGGGAGGAGGGAGGGAGGGAAGGAAGGAAGGAAGGAAGGAGAGAGGGAAGGAAGGAAGGAAGGAAGGAAGAAAGGAAGGAAGGAAGGAAGGAAGGAAGGAAGGAAGGAAGGAAGGAAGGAAGGAAGGAAGGAAGGAAGGAAGGAAGGAAGGAAGGAAGGAAGGAGAGGAGAGGAGAGGAGAGAGGAGAGGAGAGGAGAGGAGAGGAGAGGAGAGGAGAGGAGAGGAGAGGAGAGGAGAAAAGGGAAGAAAAGAGAAGAGAAGAGAAGAGAAGAAAATAATTAAAAAGAAAGGAGAGAAAAAGGTCAAACAACAGTCTCTGTCTGGGTGAAGGATGCTGTGTGACTAGACCCTACAGTATGTACTGCCACACTGTCCTACTGCGTGCGCATCATGCGTGTGTGTGTGTGCGTGCGTGTACCTGTGTGTACACGTACATGTGTGTATTAGTAATATGTACTCCTGCCCAGGGCTATTATATTTCTCTCTCTCTCTCTCTCTGTTTCTCTGTAAGTAGTAAACAGTCATAGTCTTTTGATAAATACCCTTTTCTTTTCCCACCAACATGCCGTTAGCTCGGTGAACCCGGCCGGCCCTACCAGCCCCACACACATCACATTTTCTCTGGGTAAATTCATTTGTTTTCATTTCTCCACGGCCCCTGTCCCCTGCCTCCTCCTTCAAAAGTGCACTACATAGGGAATAAGCTACCATTTGGAACATAAAATAGTAATCACTTAGCGTACAGTGGGCAGTCTTTATTTTACAATAATACCACAGGTATAGCAGGGCGATATCATAAACGACTAGAGCTGTTTTAGGCATCTGACTGATTCCTATAGCAACGAGCAGCTTCCCTCTATTCAGGCCAGGTGGGAGACTGGGAGCCCTCTTAACACAGCCTAATACCCAGAGGGTGTGTGTGTGTGTGTTGCTGTGTGCGTGTGTGTACACGTACATGTGTTTATTAGATATATGTGCTCCTGCCCAGGGCTATTATATTTCTCTCTCTCTCTCTCTCTGTTTCTCTGTAAGTAGTAAACAGTCATAGTTTTTTGATAAATACCCTTTTATTTTCCCCTAACATGCCGTTAGTTTGGTTAACCAGGCCGGCCCCACACACGACATTGTCTCCTGGTATATTAATTTGTTTTAATTTCTCCACGGCCCCTGTCCACCTCCTCCTCCTCCTCCCCCTCCCCCTCCCCTGGTAGTGGTTTACTCCAAGGAGCCAGCTGACTCACTGGGGGGAGGATGGGGAATGGGGGAGTGGGGAGGAGGAAGAGGAGGAGGACAGGGGTTAAAGCAAGCGCCAGATTCCTGAACTGAACACTGAGAAAAAGGAGGAGGAGGAAAAGGAGAGGAAGTGAGAGGAGGAGGTGGAGGTGGAGGAGAGGAGAGGAGAGGAGAGGAGGAGGTGCAGGAGGGGAGGAGGAGGAAGGAGACAGACAACAAACTGATCGCTAAATGGCCAGCTTATAGAGGGATCCATCGAGGGCATAAAACGCCAGATCCCGAAAAAAGGAGGAGGAAGAAGAAAAGGAAGAGGAGGAAGACAAAGAAGAGGAGAGAACCCAGATGAGACGACAAACTGATGAGGGCCGGCCGGTTTAGGGATCTGTTGATTGACGTATAAGCTGGCGCGGTACGGCGGAAGCCCCCCCTGGCCACCCCAACAGTATACGCTGTTACAGGCACCAATTGATTAATTGAACCGAACACCCACCCTGAAATGATTAGTTCCACTTTCCATGGCAACTGGGAGGCCCCTTTGAAACACAAACGGGAATGATTACTTATTCCCTCCCCCTTCCTCTCTCTCATCTACTCTCTCTGATTTCGCTATCCATCCGTCTCTGGCCTCTCTCTGTGTATTTGCCCTGTCCTCACTCTCTCTCCTCCCTCTCTTTCTTCTCTCTCTCTACTCACTTTTTTCCCCTCAGTCTTCTTCTCTCATGAATATGGAATAACATGGAGTCCCTGCAATGCGCTTGGCTGCCTGTATCACAGTCCCCTAGCAGAGAAGAGCCACAGATGATGGACTCAGGGACTCTTTATACTCTGGCTGCATCCCAAATAGCACCTTTTCCCTATACAGTGCGCTACCTTTGACCAGGGGCCACAGGGTTTTGGTCAAAAGTAGCGCACTACATGGGGAATAGGGTGCCATTTGGAACGCAGCCTCTCTCTCATTTCAATGACAAGGGAGGGAGAAGAATCGTGGACATCATTGGCTGGAGTATATAGCCTAGCTAACATCCTGTGATTGTAATGTGACGCACAAGGACTGATGATGAGTCACAACGTGTTGTTGTTGTTGAACAGGAGTGGGCCTCCTGACATAGCCTGGTTAATCCAGTCTGAATGCTGCTTTCAAGTCAAACAATAGTGAGTGTTGTGTGCAGGTCTACTCTGTGTCATAATGCATTCCACTAATCAGAAGACACGAATCACAAAAAGCACAAGGTGCCCAGTGTCGGTTGATGAGATAATGAGAAAAGTACATACACAGCTTAAAGGCAAAAACAATGGTAGAGGGAGAGCCAACCCCTCTGGTTCTCTCTCTCTCTCTCTCTCTCTCTCTCTCTCTCTCTCTCTCTCTCTCTCTCTCTCTCTCTCTCTCTCTCTCTCTCTCTCTCTCTCTCTCTCTCTCTCTCTCTCTCTCTCTCTCTCTCTCTCTCTCTCTCTCTCTCTCTCTCTCTCTCTCTCTCTCTCTCTCTCTCTCTCTCTCTCTCTCTCTCTCTCTCTCTCTCTCTCTCTCTCTCTCTCTCTCTCTCTCTCTCTCTCTCTCTCTCTCTCTCTCTCTCTCTCTCTCTCTCTCTCTCTCTCTCTCTCTCTCTCTCTCTCTCTCTCTCTCTCTCTCTCTCTCTCTCTCTCTCTCTCTCTCTCTCTCTCTCTCTCTCTCTCTCTCTCTCTCTCTCTCTCTCTCTCTCTCTCTCTCTCTCTCTCTCTCTCTCTCTCTCTCTCTCTCTCTCTCTCTCTCTCTCTCTCTGTCTCTCTCTCTCTCTCTCTCTCTCTCTCTCTCAGCCAGAGCGGCAGATACACAAAAACACACACAGGAGGCCTGTGGTGCAACCCAGAACCCATCAGCATGTTCCAGTGACGTGTGAAGCTCCCTTCTTCCTGCTACAACAGAACATATCACACACACAGTCTTGTATAACTAACCTTGTGGGGACACACAATTCAATCCCATTCAAAATCATATTTTTCCTAACCCTTACCCTAACCTTAAACCCAAAATCTAACCTTAACCCTAACCCTAAACCTAACCCTAGCTCCTAACCCTAACCCTAAACCTAATTCTAACCCTAACACTAATTATAACCTTAACCCTAAATGTGGGGACTTCTGGTCTCCACAAGTATAGTTAAACACGTCCACACACGTCCACACACGTCCACACACACACACACACACACACACACACACACACACACACACACACACACACACACACACACATCACAAGAAAGGAAAATGAGAAATATATGGAGGGGGAGAAGCCACAGGAGGAAATGAAATAACCACCTTACTACATACTCTGTCTGGAGGCCTGATGGGAAATATACAGTATCCATATTACACTGAACAAAAATATAAACGCAACGCGCAACAATTTCAAAGATTTTACTGAGTTGCAGTCAGTGGCGGCTCCTGAAAAAATTCTCAGGGGGGGCAATTTTTCTGATGATTTAGGTGACCTACACACATTTTAAAAAAGATATGTCCAGCAACAACATGAAGACAGGGGCAGCATATAAGTCAATACCAAAAGCATTTATTGACTGATCTCAAAAGTGTTGGCTTACAAAAGCAAAATAAGTTATCACAGTAAAAATAATCAAGGGTGTTCTTTCACATTCCTCAACACTGCATAAACAATATGCATTTCCATAAAACACCTCATCTAATTGTGCCACAAAGTTGACAAGTCCAAGAAAAATACCAGGGTTGGTGGAGCCCTCAGTTTCATCTTTGCCTCGCAAAGCTAACTCAAACACTCCGCAAAACTTCACACACTGGATTAGCCGGCTGAGGATGTGGCGGTTCTTGCTAACCTCATCGTTGTGGCGGCGGACAGCTAGCCTGTATCCCTCATCCAGTTGAGTGGCAATGTTCACTCTCCCCAAAGCAGACAATCTCAAACAGCTATCCATGTGGGTCTTTGACAGCTCATGTTTCTTAATCTTTTCTGAAATATGGTGCATGTCCGTTACACCAGTCGCTGTCCAAGCGGTGCTGTCTGCCGTGCCACCTTCAGGGTGAAAGAGTAAGCAGGGGTAGCAGAAGACTGCATTAGCTACATCGCAGCCTGCTAGCCAGGTTTTTCGTTCGTTCCAATTTTTGGAAAATCCTCGGGTGTAGGACTTTCCCCCTTTAGTAGAAACCTGTTGAATTATTAAATTTGGTCTGGGAGGTCCTAATTGTTTCGTTGCCAATTTATCTTGATTTGTTCGCCGACAAAAAGGAACTTATTTCAAAGAGACAATCGAGTTGCACTGAACGCTAGCCATCTTGACAGTAGTACGTGAATTGATTGACGCTGCTACCCGCTCTTTTCTTAGTTACGTTCATGGTTATGTTACGTATGACGAAAGCACGTAAGTGCAAGCCCTCCCGGAACCCATAGAGATTGTATTGAAAGCTCTGATATTTGAAAAAAAAGATTTTACATGAGAGTCTATGAGAGACTTCTGGGGCGATTTTCAACCTGACTGAAATCGCCCCAAAAGGGGCGGGGCCATTTGAAGCACGACTTTAGCCTGATTGGACATTTAGTGGCAGATCAGACGTCTAGATTAGAACACTGATAACTACTGTTGCCGTGATATAATTGATTAGAAAAAAAATCCCTTCCTTTTCCCGTTTGGCAGTGCATCGCCCATATCGCCCTAATGAAAACACCGCCCCTGGTTGCAGTTCATATAAGGAAATCAGTCAATTGAAATAAATGCATTAGCCCCTAATCTATGGATTTCACAAGATTGGGCAGGGGCGCAGCCATGGGTGATGCCTCCCAGGCCCACCCTGGCTGGGGAGCCAGGCCCAGCCAATCAGAATGACTTTTTCCCCCAAAAGGGCTTTATTACAGACAGAAATACTCCTCAGTTTCATCAGCTGTCCTCGTGGCTGGTCTCAGACGATCCTGCAGGTGAAGAAGCCGGATGTGGAGGTCCTGGGCTGGCGTGGTTACACATGGTCTGCGGTTGTGAGGCCAGTTCTCTAAAACGACGTTGGAGGCGGCTTATGGTAGAGACATTAACATTAAATTCTCTGGTAACAGCTCTGGTGGACATTCCTGCAGTCAGCATGCCAATTGCACGCTCAAAACTTAAGACATCTGTGGCATTTTATTGTCCCCAGCACAAGGTGCACCTGTGTAATGATCATGCTGTTTAATCAGCTTCTGATATGCCACACCTGTCAGGTGGATGGATTATCTTGGCAAAGGAGAAATGCTCACAAACAGGGATGTAAAGACATTTGTGTACAACATTTAAGAGAAATAAGCTTTTTTGTGGGTATGGACAATTTCTGGGATCTTTTATTTCAGCTCATGAAACGGGGGACCAACACTTTACATGTTGTGTTTATATTTTTGTTCAGTATAGGACAGCCTCAGTTTCAGCAGAACTTGTGTAAGTCTGAGGCTGTCCTAATATGGACAAATTCGACAAGGTAGAAGGCAAGGCAGACATGTTATAAAGTTATGAAGATGTTATAATGTCAGTGCATGAGAGGAGAAAGGGATACATATAGAAGAGAACACACACATACCCACTTCCAACTCTACAGATTGGCTTTCCTGCAGCGTTTCTCACCTTAACACACACACACACACAGGCAGGTACACATACACACACACAAACACTTCCCTATGACAGTATATGTTCTGCTGATGTAAAAAAAAACATCTGTGCACTTGTGATTAGAACTACTGTGTGATTGGACCTGTGTAGCTCAGTTGGTATTGATAAGCTGTAGACCACACTATTTACCAAGAGAGTTTTCATCTATATTTTTCATAGCTGTCTATTTACCACCACAAACCAATGCTAGCATTAAGATTGCACTGAATGAGCTGTATAAGGCCATAAGTCAACAGGAAAACGCTCATCCAGAGGCAGCGCTCCTAGTGGCCGGGGACTTTAATGCAGGGAAACTTAAATCCGTTCTACCTAATTTCTACCAGCATGTTAAATGTGCAACCAGAGGAAAAAAAACTCTAGACCACCTTTACTCCACACACAGAGACGCATACAAAGCTCTCCCTTGCCCTCCATTTGGCAAATCTGACCATAACTCTATCCTCCTGATTCCTGCTTATAAGCAAAAACTAAAGCAGGAAGCACCAGTGACTCGGTTAATAAAAAAGAGGTCAGATGACGCAGATGCTAAGCTACAGGACTGTTTTGCTAGCACAGACTGGAACATGTTCCGGGATTCTTCAGATAGCATTGAGGAGTACACCACATCAGTCACTGGCTTCATCAATAAGTGCATCGATGATGTCGTCCCCACAGTGACCGTACGTGCATACCCCAACCAGAAGCCATGGATTACAGGAAACATCCGCACTGAGCTAAAGGGTAGAGCTGCCGCTTTCAAGAAGCGGGACTCTAACCAGGACGCTTATAAGAAATCCCGCTATGCCCTCCGACGAACCATCAAACAGGCAAAGAGTCAATACAGGACTAAGATTGAATCGTACTACACCGGCTCTGACGCTCGTCGGATGTGGCAGGGCTTGAAATCTATTACAGACTACAAAGGGAAGCACAGCCGCGAGCTTCCCAGTGACACAAGCCTACCAGATGAGCTAAACCACTTCTATGCTCGCTTCGAGGCAAGCAACACTGAAGCATGCATGAGAGCACCAGCTGTTCCAGATGACTATGTGATCACGCTCTCCGTAGCCGATGTGAGTAAGACTTTTAAGCAGGTCAACATTCACAAGGCCGCAGGGCCAGACGGATTACCAGGACGTGTACTCCGAGCATGTGCTGACCAACTGGCAAGTGTCTTCACTGACATTTTCAACATGTCCCTGGCTGAGTCTGTAATACCAACATGTTTCAAGCAGACCACCATAGTCCCCGTGCCCAAGGACACTAAGATAACCTGCCTAAATGACTACCGACCCGTAGCACTGACGTCTGTAGCCATGAAGTGCTTTGAAAAGGCTGGTCATGGCTCACATCAACACCATTATCCCAGAAACCCTAGACCCACTCCAATTTGCATACCGCTTCAACAGATCCACAGATGATGCAATCTCTATTGCACACTGCCCTTTCCCACCTGGACAAGAGGAACACCTACGTGAGAATGCTATTCATTGACTACAGCTCAGCATTCAACACCATAGTGCCCTCAAAGCTCATCACTAAGCTAAGGATCCTGGGACTAAACACCTCCCTCTGCAACTGGATCCTGGACTTCCTGACGGGCCGCCCCCAGGTGGTAAGGGTAGGTAACAACACATCTGCCACACTGATCCTCAACACGGGGGCCCCTCAGGGGTGCGTGCTCAGTACCCTCCTGTACTCCCTGTTCACCCATGACTGCATGGCCAGGCACGACTCCAACACCATCATTAAGTTTGCCGACGACACAACAGTGGTAGGCCGGATCACCGACAACAATGAGACAGCCTATAGGGAGGAGGTCAGAGACCTGGCCGTGTGGTGCCAGGATAACAACCTCTCCCTCAACGTGACCAAGACAAAGGAGATGATTGTGGACTACAGGAAAAAAAAGAGGACTGAGCACGCCCCCATTCTCATCGACAGGGCTGTAGTGGAACAGGTTGAGAGCTTCAAGTTCCTTGCTGTCCACATCACCAACGAACTATCATGGGCATCCTGCACTATCGAGAGCATCCTGACTGGTTGCATCACCGCCTTGTATGGCAACTGCTTGGCCTCCGACCGCAAGGCACTACAGAGGGTAGTGCGTACGGCCCAGTACATCACTGGGGCCAAGCTTTCTGCCATCCAGGACCGCTATACCAGGCGGTGTCAGAGGAAGGCCCTCAAAATTGTCAAAAACTCCAGCCACCCTAGTCATAGACTGTTCTCTCTGCTACCGCACGGCAAGCGGTACCGGAGTGCCAAGTCTAGGTCCAAAAGACTTCTCAACAGCTTCTACCCCCAAGCCATAAGACTCCTGAACAGCTAATCATGGCTACCCGGACTATTTGCACTGCCCCCCCACCCCATCTTTTTACGCTGCTGCTACTCTGTTAATTATTTATGCATAGTCACTTTAACTCTACCCACATGTACATATTACTTAAACTACCTCTACTAGCCGGTGCCCCCGCACATTGACTCTGCACCGGTACCCCCCTGTATATATAGCCTCCCTACTGTTATTTTATTTTACTTCTGCTCTTTTTTTCTCAACACTTTTTTGTTGTTGTTTTATTTTACTTTTTTATTAAAAATAAATGCACTGTTGGTTAAGGGCTGTAAGTAAGCATTTCACTGTAATGTCTGCACCTGTTGTATTCGGCGCATGTGGCCAATAAAATTTGATTTGATTAGATTTGATTAGATTTGGTAGAGCATGGCGTTTGTAACGCCAGGGTTGTGGGTTCGTTTCCCACGGGGGGCCAGTATGAAAAATGTATGCACTAACTGTAAGTCGCTCTGGATAAGAGCGTCTGCTAAATGACTAAAATGTACAAATTAGAGCTACTGGGTGATTAGAGCTACTTTGTGATTAGAGCTACAGTGTGATTAGAGCTACAGTGTGATTAGAGCTACAGTGTGATTACAGCTACTTTTTGATTAGAGCTACTTTGTGATTAGAGCTACTGCGTGATTAGAGCTACTTTTTGATTAGAGCTACTTTGTGATTAGAGCTACTGCGTGATTAGAGCTACTGCGTGATTAGAGCTACTGCGTGATTAGAGCTACTGCGTGATTAGAGCCCTCTCTGTCCCCCCTTTCTTTCCCTCTCTCTCCTTCGTTCTCTCTCTCTCCCCCGTCTGCCGCTCTCCCTCTCTCCCTACATCTCTAACTCTCTCTCTTTCTCCCTCAGCCCCATGTGTATTTGGTGCCTGGCCTGTCCCTGGTGAAATGTTATCTTCTCCAACGTTGCCGCACCATTTTTTCCAGCCTGACGGCAACATTGTGTACTGTAAAGGAAGAGCAACGTTATGAGAAACAGTATATCAGCTTTGTGGTAGTGGTGTGTGTGTGAGGAAATGAGAGGACAGGGAAGACAGCTAAAACACACAATACAACCATAAAAACAGTGCATTCTCCTCAGAGATAACAAAACACCACCTTGAAACCCACTGCATCATTGCAAAGCTATAAAAATGCATTGTGCCATTGAATCTTCAACATTGTCAATTGATCCAAATCCACTATAAATAGGAGGCTATTTGCTCATCTTTGAAACAACAACAAATACACTAATCATTATTTCAATAGGGAATGCGTTGGCTTGCTGGAATCTTATCAGATGGCTCCACCAGGCTTAGTCAATGGAGTATTGTGTGAGAGATTAACTGTGTTCTATGATTCATTTGCTCTTATTACATTTCAGTTTTAGTTTCCTGGTGCAGTTTGTCCCCTTAAACAGAGAAAACCAGCTGTAAGAAAACCAGCTGCAGGCAGAGCCGGGAAAGATAACAAAACTGAGGACGACAATAGCAAGTACCATTTTCCAAATGGACAGAAAAAAACACATTTATTTACATGCATGTGAGCAGGAAAAATGATACTCATGTAAAGACAAGTGATACTGAGTCAGGGTTGAAAATTAAGGACAGTCATCAGCTAAACATACATAAGAAACTAATGTAGATTAAATTAAAGGTAACACTTCAGGTCAGAAGTAGTGCACTATTTTGGGAATCAAGTGCCATTTCGGATGCACCCCAATATTAAGACATTGCCTTTAAAAGTAAAGTGGAGTGTCCACAAAAGTACAATCCGCCATGAGTAATAAGTGGGATAGTAACTACTCTCCAAATAGGAGATGTATTTTGACATGCATGGATAAATATTTCAGCATTGAAAGGCGCTATATAAATCACATGTATTATTATTATCATTACATATCACTGATGTTGTTGGCTTATACTGTAGTTCTCCCAGCCCGGAATGGGGGGGGGGGGGTTAGACTCAGGGCCCCTACTATCTTTCTGGCAGGGCAGAGCGAGCGAGCGAGCAAGGAGCGGGTCCAACTGGGTCAGGAGATAAAAGACCAGTGAGGCTGTGCCAAGCGGGCCTCCGCCACTATCACCACCATCACATCACTATCACCACAATCACATCACTATCACCACCATCACATCACGATCTTCACCATCACTTCACTATCACCACCATCACATCACTATCACCACAATCACATCACTATCACTGCCATCACATCACTATCACCACCATCACATCACTATCACCACCATCATATCACTATCACCACCAACACTATCACCACCACGACCGAGGAGGAGGATGAGAAGGAGGAGGCCAAGGGCACACTAGCTGAATCTCCAATATCATACATATGCATATGATCTGTCCAGATAAACACAGAGGCTTACAGTGTTATTATATATTATACTCCTGTCCCTGCTTGCTGCTACGGTACAGTTTCTACTAAAGAGTTTAGCAAACAATTCTGAGAGGCAGGTAAAAATGTGTTCAATTTTGTTGTTGTTTTGTTGTCATTGTCACTAAGCCAGGGCTGCCTTGGTAACCAGTACAGTAGTAGCACATTGGAGATTTCAGATTTTCAAATATCTCTGCTTGCCTCTGCTCTACTCTAACTGCGGCAGGCTGAACAGACAGGAGAACCTACGGAAAATCTCATTGGAAGACAGATCCATCCGTTTTCACCCCCTTTCCTCCTCCTTTGCATTGAGACGAAGATAACATATGCTGCTGCATCATGCCTGTGCCAATCTTTCCATGCATTTACAGTAGGCATTAAGACAAATTACCCTAATTAACGACTTCAGAGTCGACACAATTAGGCTTATTTACAGTGCCACTAAACGAGAGGATTAGACTATCTTAGTCCATTCATCAGAGCTCTTCATATTTACCAACAGAATCAATGAGAGACCTAACCGATTTCTCGTTACAGTTTTTAATAACGCTCACAGAGACAATGAAATAATTATTGGGGTAATAATAACTGGTTAATTGATTACATGTAGAGAAGACGGCATACGTTTAGCGAGCTATAGTAGTTCGCTGAATAGTTATTGAGGCAAGGTCTAACAATGACAATGTAGGGTTTTCTTTCAAGACATGGTTTAAAGAAACCAAGAATGCTATTTCTTGTTTGGCCATAATCAGGACTGGAATTAGCTTAAAGCTGGAATCCTTAATTGAAACAATAACAAAGTGGTCAACCCGCTTGTGTTTTGGTAAAACGCTGAGGGATGGGCCTGGAGAAATGTAACCACTCTCAAATTCAAAGCGAGAGCTACTTATGCAAGGACTGACCCTCCATGATATCAAGACACACACACACGCATGCACATGCATGCACAGCCATCACCCTCGAATGGGAGTTAAGCTACCAAGATGACAATTTAACATAACCAGTGTCGGCTCTAAATCATAGAAGAGCTCCCACCGTGCCCCAACTCTACCTTTAACTTTAATCCCCATGTATGCCAAGCAGCTCGCCACGGCGCCCTATGGCTCTCCAGTTACCACAGCTCGGGTCGGCTATTCATTACCTTTGCTGCAACTGCAATTTGAATGGCAGCCACGTAGTCTGACAGGCAGCAGCCCTTGCAGCAGTGGAACTGACACCGGCTGATATCCCACCCACCCCCTGCTTAGAAGCATACTGTTTATAAGGCAATATAAATGCAGAGAGGCAAAATTAGTCATTTGCATTCTTTCCCTTTCAAAAGGGGAACATCCATTTGAATTCAAATTGCAATGCGACAGAACCTTTCAAAAAATGGAAACAGGCATCACAGTGGTACCTACCTGCATATTTATCTTATTATGTGGTAGACTTGGGTCTTTCTATAAATAATGGGGCCAAAGAGTGACATTGGGATCAACATTTATAAGTGGTTTGAAAAAAAAAAGAAAAAAAGATTTTTATGCAGTTCCACATGTGTACGTGAGGGAAAAAAGTATTTGATCCCCTGCTGATTTTGTAAGTTTGCCCACTGACAAAGACATGATCAGTCTATAATTTTAATGGTAGGTTTATTTGAACAGTGAGAGACAGAATAACAACAAAAAAATCCAGAAAAACGCATGTCAAAAATGTTATAAATTGATTTGCATTTTAATGAGGGAAATAAGTATTTGACCCCTCTGCAAAACATTACTTAGTACTTGGTGGCAAAACCCTTGTTGGCAATCACAGAGGTCAGATGTTTCTTGTAGTTGGCCACCAGGTTTGCACACATTTCAGGAAGGATTTTGTCCCACTCCTCTTTGCAGATCTTCTCCAAGTCATTAAGGTTTCGAGGCTGACGTTTGGCAACTCGAATCTTCAGCTCCCTCCACAGATTTTCTATGGGATTAAGGTCTGGAGACTGGCTAGACCACTCCAGGACCTTAATGTGCTTCTTCTTGAGCCACTCCTTTGTTGCCTTGGCCGTGTGTTTTGGGTCATTGTCATGCTGGAATACCCATCCACGACCCATTTTCAATGCCCTGGCTGAGGGAAGGAGGTTCTCACCCAAGATTTGACGGTACATGGCGCCGTCCATCGTCCCTTTGATGCGGTGAAGTTGTCCTGTCCCCTTAGCAGAAAAACACCCCCAAAGCATAATGTTTCCACCTCCATGTTTGACGGTGGGATGGTGTTCTTGGGGTCATAGGCAGCATTCCTCCTCCTCCAAACACGGCGAGTTGAGTTGATGCCAAAGAGCTCGATTTTGGTCTCATCTGACCACAACACTTTCACCCAGTTCTCCTCTGAATCATTCAGATGTTCATTGGCAAACTTCAGACGGGCCTGTATATGTGCTTTCTTGAGCAGGGGGACCTTGCGGACGCTGCAGGATTTCAGTCCTTCACGGCGTAGTGTGTTACCAATTGTTTTCTTGGTGACTATGGTCCCAGCTGCCTTGAGATCATTGACAAGATCCTCCCGTGTAGTTCTGGGCTGATTCCTCACCGTTCTCATGATCATTGCAACTCCACGAGGTGAGATCTTGCATGGAGCCCCAGGCCGAGGGAGATTGACAGTTATTTTGTGTTTCTTCCATTTGCAAATAATCGCACCAACTGTTGTCACCTTCTCACCAAGCTGCTTGGCGATGGTCTTGTAGCCCATTCCAGCCTTGTGTAGGTCTACAATCTTGTCCCTGACATCCTTGGAGAGCTATTTGGTCTTGGCCATGGTGGAGAGTTTGGAATCTGATTGATTGATTGCTTCTGTGAACAGGTGACTTTTATACAGGTAACAAGCTGAGATTAGGAGCACTCCCTTTAAGAGTGTGCTCCTAATCTCAGCTCGTTATCTGTATAAAAGACACCTGGGAGCCAGAAATCTTTCTGATTGAGAGGGGGTCAAATACTTATTTCCCTCATTAAAATGCAAATCAATTTATAACATTTCTGACATGCGTTTTTCAGGATTTTTTTGTTTGTTATTTTGTCTCTCACTGTTCAAATAAACCTACCATTAAAATTATAGACTGTTCATGTCTTTGTCAGTGGGCAAACATACAAAATCAGCAGGGGATCAAATACTTTTTTCCCTCACTGTACATACCTCCTCTTAGTCAGTAACAGTCTTCAAATGGCTTCATGAAACATGGTCCACTCAATTGACTCCACAATGAAATACTGAAATAAAAGTAACAATTAGCTAAATGCCAATGTCAGACTGGGTCTGTAGCTCTATTTGGCATATCCCATGTTTATTTGAAAGAGTTAGCTGGCTAACTGGCTTTTAAAGTGGCGAATGAAAGTCGCCTAGCTTTTTCTATTTAGCTATCTAGCTTACAAAGGTGCTCAAATTCTAATAACTTCAATTTCAACTTTATTTATCTAGCCTATAGTTTACCATATGACTTTGGCTTTATACATTTGAATTAAATAATCAACTTTCCTTACCTTAATACATTGAAAAATAACGTGCTTATTATTGGTAGGCTACTTACAAGTTGGTTCAACCACTGTCCTCTTGTTCATCATGCTGCTGTAAAGGACGTGACGCTGCTTACTTAGCGAGTACCACTTCCTCCCGATTTGACCCATACCTGGCACGAACTCGGGACCTCTGCCTCACAAACACACGTGACTGTCCTCCGTCAAGCGTCTTAGCCGATCACAGCACCTCAAAAGATAGCTAATGAGGCGATGCAAGCGGGACACTTTGGGCTGAGGATTAAGTTTCACACATCCCCATGTGCTACATTCACCCCTTAAACTGACTCAACAGCGACCCCAGCATTGAGCTGAGCGCAACTGTAGATCCGAGTCACTAGGCACCAATGTAAAGGACATCAACGCTGCTTGCTTAGCAAGTACCACTTCCTCCCGATTCGGCCCATACCTGCCGTGAACTCGGGTCCTCTGCCTCACAAACACACGCGACCACCTCAAAAGCTAGCTAATTAGGCGACACAAGCGGGACACTTAAGGCTGAGGAGTAAGTTTCACACATCCCCATGTGCTACACTAGAATGGCAGTTGGTTTTTGAATTGGAACGGCAGTTCAATTTGAATTGACCAAAAGGTTCTCTTTAGAACACCTTTTTTTTTTTTTATCTATGAGTGTATGGTTTTATTAAACACATTATTTCCACCTTGCTTCTAGCTAACATTTAGTTTGCAACAGCACAGGTGTGGTGTCGAGAAAACGATGCTAATTATGCTGTGAGAACAATGAAATCCGCTGACTCTGTACTTTGATTATAAAGGTTTATTTATATCAAAGGATTCCAGCGTCAATTTACAGACATCTGCAGACATCTGGAGAATAACCGGACCCAATCTGTAATATGTTATTCTCCCCGTCCTTTGCTTTAACCGTGGTATTTATATCCTATGCCCTATGTAACATAATATGGGTGTTTTCCCCTACAGACCAATCCCAGGACTCCACCTAACAGACTTCCTCGGCTTTAGGGTGCCCCTATAGAACTACTCTCCAGATGCTCCCTTTAAGCTTAGTCAACATCCTCTAAGACCATTTGCAACCATTAGCAAAGTCATAAATTCCTTAGATACCACATATTTCCCCCCTTCGAGACTAATTAAGTCTCGAAACCAAAAAGAATAGGTTTATGACAAATAACACTTTTTCTCTTATTGAGTATCTTTTAACAATAAACCAAATTTTATGGAGAGTAAACACCTTTTTCTATGGAGTGTAAATACATTTCTATGAAATATGAACAAATCTTTATGGAGTGTAAATACATTTCTATGAAATATGAACAAATCTTTATGGAGTGTGAGAGCGAAAAACCTGTCTGGCAGCTTTCTTTCCAAATATCCATCAATCAATCAAGACAGTAAAATTCTCTCACGGCCCCTCTGCCCCAGGCAACCACTTAAGTACTCCAGATCAATTCATACATCTTTATCAATGCATTTTAAACTATGATGCAATTAAATACACATGAAAGCCTCAGCAAACAAAATACAATCAAAAATGTCCACATTCAGGCTGGTCAACCCATCGGACCCTCCTGTGGATTCTCTCTATCCCTGCCTTGACCCAATATCCCTAAGCATCCACGAAATAAACAAAAACATCTGAGATCCCCACATGTACCCAATAACAGCAAATATCATTCTTCAAAAATTAATACACAAAGAATATGACAGAAGTCATGTATTACACATGCAAATATGTCTATATATCATTGCAGACACTGGAATGTAGTCCACTACACTTCATCTCCTCAGCAGTGTCGACTTCCAATGCAACGTCGATGATGGAATCTGAACCTTTCCACACCTTCCTTGTGCCACTTCCTCCAGTCCCTTCATATTGTCCCTTCATATTGTCCCTTCATATTGTCCCCTCATATTGTCCATGTTTGAGTATTTGAATCCCCTCTACACATTCCCCCATATGCTTCTGGAAGAAAATAAAAGACCAAACAGTATCTTTTGCAAAACAACACATTCAAATTAAAACATCAACAAAAAATGATACATATATATGAATCACATTCCATTTCCCCCCTTTGATTCATAAGAAAATACTAAATATCACCATAATATTTAAAAACATGTGAAAAATTCAAAATTGATATCTATCCATCAATACTCCTTTGAGTCTTGACAGAAGGTTAAACCCTCTTATCGTTTCATTTGCAAAACACTTCAAATTATAGGTAATATTATCTATGTTATCTTCCCAAAATGTTACACCATACCATGGACAAAAGTCCCCACTTCTCTCCTAGACTTATCCTCCAATGGTAGGCTTCCAGACTATTAAACTTCTCTCTTTCAGAATCAGATTTATCTCTTTCCCTTGCTTCCCCTCTTTTAATTTTAAAACCTCATATGGAAGCTTCAACTTCAACATGTAACAACATCCTTTCCATTCATAGGGTAAGAATATATTCTTTCTCACCACAAACCCCAGACGTTTCTAAAATTCCCAATAGTCACATTACCATGCAAAAACTTCTCTCTCCATCAAAGTCCTTCTCTTCTTACTAAATTAAACATCAAAGTTACATTATATTTGTCATTACTAACCTTATGTTCCTGCTTACCCCAAAGTCATCATATAATCATCACCATCTGATATTCCCCTAAACATCCCCTTTCCATCATATGTTTTATTTCAACAAAAACAGCTTTTAGCCCTCACTGGTTTCCCCTCCAATGCTTCATGAAGCGCTGTTAACTGATTTTCCTTCCTATCTAACAAATTCACATAGGTTAATTCACTTAACCAAGAACACTTAAACCTAGGCCTAAACAAATGCTTCCACAACGACATTATTTTATCTCTTAATGATTGTTGCTGATACAACAGCCATTATAAAGCATAAGATTGACACATATTTGATAGAGGTTGAGCTACCTTCTCTAAGATTCAACCCCATGTTCCTTGTGCTAGAATTCTCAACAGACATTTACCCTCAAGATTCCTCACTGATCTTACAGAATGAGGTAACTCCTTGAACCAAAGATTCCTACCTGCCCATCCATCTTTAATTTGCAAACAGAAGAATCAAATCTATATGCCTTCCATTTAGTTTCTCTCTTCCCTAACGAACAGTATTGATCAGATATATCTTCTTGTCTTCCATCAAAATCAAACAACTCATCCTGTACCTCCATGATAGTATTCTCCCTCTAACATTACTCAAAATAAGTTAGCAATCACTCATAACCCTCTTCCACTTCATATCGTTGTACAAAATATACTTCCTTTCACTAGGTGAAAGCTTCTACTTCTTGTCCTCATAACAACACTTCTTCTCCATAATTATCTCTCCACATGAGAGGAATGTCACCTCTACACATTCCTTTTCTCACATCTACAAGGAAGATGAGCTGTACCACCCATCCTAACGACAGTATTTTCCTCAAAAATTGGTGCTGGAGCGATTTGCTCCCTTGTAATCAAATGTGATACATTTATAGCTTTAATAACTGTCAATGTTGAAAGAGTTGAATTGCTTCTCACTGTTGTTATAATAGGCTGAAGTGTTGATGTCATTGTTGTTGATTCATCCATTTTCCCCAAAGCTTTGAACTCTTTACTTGTATTTCCATCTATCACCACTAGTGTCACTACATTAACTCTCAGTCCCAACTCTAATCCCTCACTTTCAACCTGTGGATTATAAAAATTACATTTGTAATCACCTTGATCCCCCTGCTGGGAATTGTACACATAGAGACTACAATCACCCTCAATCTTCTCTTATCATTCAGCAACGCATACTTTCTCAATGCAACGGCTCCTAACAGATCTAAACTCCTACCATATCTATCTTCCCACTGAACTCTAAATTTCCCTTCACCACTGTTCTCTCTCTCCCACTAACTAACATTGAAGCTGAGCTGACTGTCCTAGAGTTCCTTCAACCCTAGTTTTCATAACTTTTTTAGTCTGACTTTTCTCCTAACTTTTTTCCCCAAAACCATCTCACTGATTTATCCACAAATTCCTTTCCCACTAATTTTAGGATATGTGATCGGGAAGTCCCCACCTGCTTATAACTTCTTTACACAAAAACTTGGCAAACGATTGAGCATCTTTTAGTTTAGTTTGACATCTTATTCCCCTCTTGGTATAGGAATCTAACCAAGAAAAACAATCACCCCCTGTAAACATTATTTTTCAGACAGATTGTCCACCTGCCTATGACATAGTCAATCTTTTCAAGCAAATATGGTTCCCAAAAAACCCTACTCCTTTATAATATTTCCCCCTTGCAACATTAGCTAACCCCTAGCTTCCTAAATCATCAGACCTAATAGGTCCAGAGGCGCTACTAGCAACCCCTCATGGTTTCTCCCAAAACAACAATTGATTCCTACTCTAAGGATTTTTTCTCTTGTCTTCAAAACACCTGCTTTCGAAAGTCCTTCAATTTATGGTTCAATCCCTTGGATTGCTTCATCTTTCAATGGATACTGATTCTTCCAAGGAGGTCTGCCTCCTCGTCGAAGTTCAACTTTCACCTCAATTGGGCTGATTTCACAAATCCAATATCAGTACTACTTTGATATCACAAACATTCTTGAACTTTTTGCAACATCTCCTCTTTAATAGATTCTCAATCCCTTCACACTGCAAATAGATTCATGTGTCATCCGTACAGCTTATGACTCTCCTTGTCCTTGAGCCAAAATCATCATTTTCAGAAATCGCTGATATTCACTCCTCCAAATCCCCCAATTATCTTCCATCAGTACAAAAACAGCTTTCTCTGCTTCTGTCTTCATTTCTCCTATTTACTTCTGCTCATGGCCCTCAGAAACCAACAAGGCCACATGTTGCACTCTTCTCAATCTCCAATTCTTTATCCAGATAATCATCTATGTTTATCTTCATAGCTGCTCCTTGTGGTCCTAAAATTATTCAACATAAGCTGAGTTGAACTTTCTTTAGTTGATGACACAACCATTCCTCTGAGTTCAATCAGGCAGCATTCTTCAAATACTTCAGCTGAGTTGAAATTGATATTCCAGAAGCCTCGCATCTGGCATTTTCCCCTTAAATTTCTTCCATATCTTAGCCTGCTTCAAAAATCTTCACTGAGATTTCCAATCCAGAATACTATAGACTAATCCATCTCTGTCATCATCAACAATTGGTAAACCTTTTCCTTTGGCACTTCTACCAGACAGCCGTCTGGTGTACATCTTATTGTACAATTCAACTTCCAAAATGCATCTCTTCCCAACAATGCAATAGGTATATGTTCTGATACCAGTATGGGTATTGTAATTTTCTCATTTTCATAGCAGAGCTCAATTGGTTCCGTAAGAGGAATCAGCTGTTTCACTCCCTCAAATCCCTGTCCTAATTAGTTGATTTGACATAGTGAGATGTGTAACCTCTTCAGGCTGAACACAGATAAAAGCAGTTCCGCTATCCATCATCACTTCCAATGGTCCGTTGTTTATTTTCACCTCAATTGTTGGATATTTTTCCCCTAACTGGTGCTACCAGCTGACACCCCCCTTTCGGATCTTCTAGGCACCCCTAGAATCCTTGCTCCTTGCCCCTATAAGGGTTCACCTGTCCTCCAGATGATCTTCACTTGCTCCTGTATCTTCCTCTGAAATTCCCTCTTGTGTTTCCTTCTGGCCCATTGCACTCACAGCAAAGTCCCCAACCTGTCCACAATCATAACACACTTCTTAAGATTGCTGGAAGTATGGCTTAAATCTTCCTCCTCTTCCTCTTTCTAAGTCTTCTCGTACTCGTCCTCTCCAATTCTTTGTCAGTCCAGAGACTGTCTATGGATATGAAACAACTTGTACCACTATTGGTGGCTGGTACAATTGCATTTGACCTTGTTCAGTTGAAGCTGTGGCAGTGATTGTTGATTTGGTGCACACTGATTCTTCATAACCAAAGCTTTTCTTCTCCTTCTTATTCTTCCCCAGTTGTATTTAATTATGTTTTCTGAGAGTTTCTTGGTCCTGTTCTTTCTAGTTGTGTTCCTTTTTCCTCTACAGCTCCACTTGATGGGCTATATGATCTCTATAGACACCTTTTGTCATGCTTCCAAGTCCAACCACCTCTGCCAGTTTGCTCCTTACTTGTGAGGGCAGTCCCATCTAAAGTTTAGCTCTCAAAATTGACTTCTCAATTTGACTCACATCTGGATCATTTCCAGTAATATTTATCCCTTGATGAACTCCTGACACATAGGCACTCAGATTTTCTTGTTGACCTAGTGGGTCAATCAGAATGTTGTCAGAATGCACATTTGTTGGAAACATATCTTTCAGTGCTCTCCACAGCCTATTTCTACTTGCAGCCAACAATTCAGGGTCATTCACTTCAGTCCCCACATATCTATTAAGTCCCGCTCTCTGAAAAATGTCTTCCATATCTGGAATCCCAAGGAGATTAGCCAAAATTATCTTAATGTCTCCTATGGCAGACTATGTTCCCACCATAATTTCTTCCGATTTTTTGAAATCCAAGGATATGCTCCATCTTGAAGAGTAGGCAGCTTCTCAAGTATATCTGACATATCGGTATTTTGCAAAGGCTTATATTCTAGGTTTTGTCCTCGAATGATCACTGGCATCATTTTCTTACTGGTGCCCTCTTTCCTTGGCCTCAATGTATACTTTTTCTCCAATTCTTGGGATCCTTTTCTCAGCAGTTTTTTCTTCTGTATCTTCAGCTTCTTGAGTTGTTGTTCCAGTTCTCTTACTTCTTCTAAATTATTCCCCTTATCCAGGCATGATACGCATCGGTCTATATCTCTTTCTATTTCTTCTGTGCTAGTCATTGTAGGATAAAATCCTCCTGAACATAAAGCACCTTTAATCTCCAAATCTTCATCGCTTTCTCCATCTTCACTTTCATCAGAGATCGAATCTCTAGTATCCCTCTTCTTCCTTCAACTTCCATCACCCCTTCTTTCCTCTCTTGCCAACTTCCTTCTGATCACAGAGTCATATCCACCCATGATCTCCTCTCAATCACTCTGATCATCATCATCATCTTCAAGTTCCATCTTCCTGAACCTCACTCCACCCTTAGTTTCCAGACATCTCGTTTTCTTCCTACTTTTGGAGTTTTGGATTCATCTTTATGGTCATTTCTGCTTCTCCTCTCTCTATTATTCAAGCACTTTCATCATGTTGATGACGTCTGGGTTAAGAGTCCCTTCCACTAGCCATGGTTGTTCAATGTCAGGTCAACGTTTATTCCCTTTTCCAGATAACCTTGCAATACCATTAACTAAAGGATTACTATTTTCTACTACATCAACAGGAGTAATTACTTTCATAGTTTTTATGTCCTTTTTCCCCCTTGTAACAACTCTTTTATATTCCTTTATTGTGAATTATTTCATTATTTTAGACTATGTAGCCTATAGTTCCCTCTTTTTTTTTCTCTCTTCCCCAAATTAATTAATTAATCAATTAATTTATTAATTTATTCATCAATTTACTTTTTTATTTTATTCTATTTTATTTTACCAAATTATTGATTAGTGGCAATCTTACCACATCACATCAGGAAAAGTAAATGAAAGTAGTCAACTTCCGAGCAATCCAAAAAATAAAGACCTCTAATCCTGCAACACTACAGCACTCACAAACCCCATTGCTTAATAAGCACCCAATTACCTTAATTTTACAGAATAATGTCAGTACTCGATTTCCCCCTCAACTCTAATCAAACCCACTCATGCACAAACACTCCAAAATGCAATTCTTAATTACATAAATGTATCAGTCTGTTGCCAAGTCCTTGTCAAATTGTCATAACATCAAATATGCTAGGCACCCAAAATATCCTCTATGGGAAGGTACGTTTTGTGAATAGAACAGTACTAGCCTTGATTTGACTTGATCCGTTGCAGCACACTCTGTCGCATTATGCACTCGTCAGCACTTCCTCTCTCTCTCTGTCTCCTTCTCATCGTCTCTCATATCACAGAAGAACAAAGAACAGACAAGAATTTAGTAGTTTATGCACTCACTGGGTTATTTCAACCATTTAATACCCCTCTGTTCACATTCGCTCTAAGAAATAAGCAAACAACTTAACTCAGGAATAGTAAAATAGCTCAATAACATTTTATTTAATTTAATTATTTAATTATTTGTATTTTTAATCCGTCAACATACCTCTCATTTATCAATTCAATAGATCTCAATCAAATAGTTTCATCATTAAGCAACAGCCGATTCAACAAACAGAACACTCCATTCGTGTCTAAATCTCCTCTGTCTGCTCTGAGTCTGCGTCTCCCAGCAGCTCAGTGCAGGCAGGGGAGTGGCACATTTGCTCTACGTAACTCTAAACTCATAAAATCACACGCATGCGTAGTTCATTCACCAATGCGATTTCAGAGTGGAGGGAGCTCTCAAGCAGCTCTCTCCAAGCTAAACAGAAAGTAAACAGACCCGCTGTACCTCCGTTCTTACCCCCCATAGACAAATAGTAACACTTAACAGAGCTCACAAAACATAGAACACAAATCCTACTCTCTTCTACACACACACACATACAGTTTAAGAGGCTTATTTCCGTTCCTACGGATCCCTAAGCATGCTACTACCATCGCGCCATTTTTCCTTTGTTCCTAAATTTATGCTACCTCGAGTTCCGCGGATATTCAATGAGCGGTTACATCAAACATATAATTATTCAACTATAAGTTGAGCGGTAACTTGCAACTGAATGTATATACCACTACCCCCAGTCCCCGGGACTGACCTAAACCCACCTAATGCGCTTTTAGGATTTTTGGCCCATCCTAATGATCGCCTCGTTAGAGGGCTTCCATAGATTCGCGATGTTCTAATTTGTATACATTTTCCTTAGTTCCTGGCCTTTCCTTCCTTGTATTCTTTTTGAATTTTATTCAAGCAAAATATCCCTATAGACACTCCCCCCTGTTTTCGTTGTTACCAGCGCAAACAAATTTTGAAATTTAGAACGGACTCTTACCCCACAGCAAATAATAGCAAAGCACACACGCAAGTTCTTAACGGTGCATTCATTCAACGCACACACACAGACACACGAACTAACCAGTGCCCAAAGTAGTGAGAAAACTCACCCTTATCTGCCGGACTCTGGAGCGAGAGTCAGCTCGGCGCCCATGAATGGAACGCTGAGAAAAGACGCAACACGACCAATACCTCGTCGCCATTATGTGGTGTCGAGAAAACAATGCTAATTATGCTGTGAGAACAAGGGAATCCGCTGACACTGTCCTCGATTATTAATTCTTTATTACATTTGAAGATCTCAGCGCCAATTTACAGATATCTGCCGATATCTGGAGAATAACCGGCTCCAATCTGTAATATGTTATTCTCCCCGTCCTTTGTTTTAACCATGGTATTTATATCCTATGCCCTATGTAACATAATATGGGTGTTTTCCCCTACAGACCAATCCCAGGACTCCACCTAACAGACTTCCTCGGCTTTAGGGTGCCCCTATAGAACTACTCTCCAGATGCTCCCTTTAAGCTTAGTCAACATCCTCTAAGACCATTTGAAACCATTAGCAAAGTCATAAATTCCTTAGATACCACACAGGTTTGTATGAACCTTGCTGTTTGTCACTCAGACCTCGGCAACAACGTTGCAAAATATCAATTTGATCTTTCCCCGGCCATAGTGGTGTCGGACGTCAGCCATGGTGTCGGACGTCAGCTAACCATTTTTCTGACCAGGTGAAATCGTGCAGCAGCAACGTTAGTATGGATATAAATCTCAATGCAAAATAGCTGAAAAAAATTGAAAGGGAATGTCAGCTGTCATTTCAGAGTTTGATGTGACTTGTTTAGCTTTTGTTAGCTGTTGTTTTCAAAATTCCCATTACACTCCGGGGTAGGGATTGAACCTTCAAGGTTATTTGCCTTCACTGGGTATAGGCTATATATATATATTACCTTTTTTAGTAAAGGGTCCCTTAAACTTGTCCAAAGAACCAAAAGGTTCTACAGTGCATTCGGAAAGTATTCAGACATCCACATTTAGTTACGTTACAGCCTTATTCTAAACTGGATTAAATTATTTGTTTCTCTCATCAATCTACACACAAAACACAATAATGACAAAGTGAAAACAGGTTTAAATTTTTTTTGGCAAAGGTATAAAAAATAACAAACAGCAATAACTTATTTACATAAGTATTCAGACCCTTTGCTAAGAGACTAGTAATTGTGCTCAGGTGTCTCCTTTTTCCATTGATCATCCTTGAGATGTTTCTACAACTTGATTGGAGTCCACTTGTGGTACATTTAATTGATTGGACATGATTTGGAAAGGCACACACCTGTCTATATAAGGTCCCACACTTGGCAGTGCATGTCAGAGCAAAAACCAAGCCATGAGGTCGAAGGAATTGTCCATAGAGCTCCGAGATAGGATTGTTTCGAGGCACAGATCTGGGGAAGGGTACCAAAAAATGTCTGCAGCATTGAAGGTCCCCAAGAACACAGTGGCCTCCATCATTCTTAAATGGAAAAAGTTTGGAACCACCAAGACTCTTCCTAGAGCTGGCCGCCCGGCCAAACTGAGCAATCGGGGGAGAAGGGCCTTGGTCAGGGAGGTGACCAAGAACTCGATGGTCACTCTGACAGAGCTCCAGAGTTCCTTTGTGGAGATGGGAGAACCTTCCAGAAGGACAACCATCTCTGCAGCACTCCACCAATAAGGCCTTTATGGCAGAGTGGCCAGACGGAAGCCACTCCTCAGTAAAAGGCACATGACAGCCCGCTTGGAGTTTGCCAAAAGGCACCTAAAGAACTCTCAGACCATGAGAAACAAGATTCTCTGGTCTGATGAAACCAAGATTGAACTCTTTGCCTGAATGCCAAGTGTCACGTCTGGAAGAAACCTGCACCATCCCTACAGTGAAGCATGGTGGTTGCAGCATCATGATGTGGGACTGCAAGACTAGTCAGGATTGAGGGAAAGATGAACAGAGCAAAGTACAGAGAGATCCTTGATGAAAACATGCTCCAGAGTTCTCAGGACCTCAGACTGGGGCGAAGGTTCACCTTCCAACAGGACAACGACCCTAAGCACACAGCCAAGTCAACGCAGGAATATGGCTTCGGGACAAGTCTCTGACTGTCCTTGAGTGGTCCAGCCAGAGCCCGGACTTGAACCCGATCGAACTTCCCTGGAGAGACCTGGAAATAGCTGTGCAGCGACGCTCCCCATCCAACCTGACAGAGCTTTAGAGTATCTGCAGAGAAGAATGGGAGAAACTCCCCAACTACAGGTGTGCAAAGCTTGTAGCGTCATACCCAAGAAGACTCGAGGCTGTAATCGCTGCCAAAGGTGCTTCAACAAAGTACTGAGTAAAGGGTCTGAATACTTATGTAAATGTGATATTAATCCATTTTAGAATAAGGCTGTAACATAACAAAATGTGGAAAAAGTCAAGGGGTCTGAATACTTAATAACCCTTTTTTCTAAGAGTGTAGCCTATGTGGCCGACGCAGGCACACATAATAAAGCCATGAATAGCGGTAGCATTAATCTCACCATCGCTGTTTTTATAGACCTTTTAACCCATTAGAGGGTTTAGAGGGAAGACCCCTTGAAGAATAAAAAAATACGTATAAAAACATCATTTGATGAGAAATTATTTTTGGCCTTACTGCTATTAGCCCATTCAAACGCACTGAATAACAGATTCACTACATGGAACAACAGATAGTCCAAAAATATATCAAAATGAAGTTTGTGCTGAAGTGTCTCTCCTATCTGAGAGATATAAGAAAGAGCAGGATTTTTATTTTTATTTTTTACATGTATTTAACCCCATATTTTTGGCATTCTCCATATACTTCCATTCATTTTTTCAACTGGTACCAGGACCTTCAGCAAAACAACCAACATGTACATGTTTGGATGCTACAGACAGAAGTTGGCAGATCAGCTGTACCGACTTCAGAGGAGTCTCCTGACACTTGTGAAAGTCGTAGAGCAATACGGAGAACACCATCGTGGTCGTGAGAGTCTCATCTTTCCATAGTTCGGACACTACAGACGATTTTGTGGGAAGACCGATTTTCGGGATGTCTCATGATCTGACCAACACCACTCTAGCTCTGTCACCTTTCACCGCAAATGCCGAAGTGCGACATAGGCGGATGTGGTGGATTGAGACGCATCCAGTGCAAAAAAAAACATAATACTGTATCTCTAGCTTAAACTGACAGATTGTATTATTCTAATTAGATTTCCACGGGTGCGCGGACATCAACCAAAGGGGGGTTTTAATGGCTGTAGTGTGCTTTGCTCTCCGGAGCAGGGCGCCGCTAAAAGGGGTGAACAGTGGGGTAGCGTTGAGTGTAGAGGTGGATCAAATGAAAAGGAATATTCCTAGTGTTTGTGACGCCCGCTGTTTGGCAATGGCGAGACTGAGGGTGTTTCTCAAAATGCATACTACCGTGCTCCAAGCACGGAGGGCACTTCTCGAATGTGTACTCCATTTGTACATATTTTGAAACATGCATAGATGCAAGCTTCAACGGAAAGTATGCACAGAAATATGACGCAACCACGTAAAAAAGTACGCAAAATGTATTGAAATCAATGGCGGCCATTATTTGAGCTGAAGCCTATTCACATCTCATATGTTGCCTGACTACAATATTTTATCTTGATACGTTAATAAATTCATGCTGTGTTAATTTTGGCATGTTTACCTGCCTACAATACCCACTGTAGTGTGCGTAGATAGCAAGCCCATAGTAAGTTAATAGGGCTAACTGGCTAGCTACTACTGTTAGCCAGATATCCATAAATAATTGTTAGCTAGCTAGCTACCCACAAAGTATTTACATCTACCTTGCATAACATTCGTTTTAGGTCATTTTTGCCTGTATAACTAGCTGGCTAGCTAGATTATTACAATTAACATATAGCTAGCTGATAATTATGAAGTAAAATGTTTGCTTTGTGTATATCTTGATTCGTCTCTATTGTTGCCATTGTTCTGCCTGGAAGAAGGTTCAGTAAATGGGGAGATGCAGTGTGAGGTAATACAGTTGGGGGAGTGCGAGTGCTTCTCAAGTGTAATGTTTTATGCTTTCTCCACACTCTCGTCCTCACAACAACGTACTGAAGAGAACGTCCTCTGAGAATGCACTCGGATCATAAGAGTGTAGAGCATGGTAGTATGCATATTGAGAAACACCCTGAGAATGCCCTGTTTGTCTTGTTGAGCTTTGACACAGTGTTTTTTCAGGTTTGGTTATATTTGCTATTCTGTGAGGCCCTATATTCCGAACCCGCTTCGGTGCTTTAGGTGCCAAGGATTCGGACATGTTGCAGCAGTGTGTAGAAGGGAGATCCCACAATGTGAGAAATGTGCATGAGGGCATAGTCAGAGTTGGGATAGAGAAAGCATTGTGTGTCAACTGTGGGGGTGCCCATGCAGCTGCGGATCCGAAGTGCCCTGTGAGAGAGAGACAGGTTGAAATGACCAGAGTTCGAGTGGGGCAGAAAGTTTCCTATAAGGAGGCAGTGAAGAGAGTATAGGATAGTGCAAGGGTGTGTGAGTCGAATGGGAGCCCTCAAGTGAGTAGGCCTGAAGAGAGAGAGCCAGAGAGAATGAGTTTTAGTAAGGTTGTATTTCTTGCGTTTATAGCCATGGTGATCAACTGCACTGCACTGATGGAGCAGAAATCATTGAAGATAAATGTGGTAGTTGCAGCAGCAGAGAAATATTTGGGTGTGAGATATTTTAGTGCAGAAGATCTACAGGAAGTTTTAATAGAAGGGGTTCCATCCTCCCATGCCAACGGCCTGGTGTAAGATCATTTAGGGCCAAGTAGTGGGATGGGGTATAGGTGCAGGTTTTTCCCATTCCCCTTTTCCCCTTATTTTTGCAGGCTCACCTGCATTGTGCTCCACACGCATAGTTGGAGACACACACTCACTTAGTCAGGAAATGAACAATCCAGATCTCGAAGATAGGTGATCTCATCACACAGATAGCTCAACAAATAGCCCAGTCCATCTCTGCTCAGTTACAGAGGGATGGTGAGGGAAGGGAGGGCAGAAGCACTCACTGACTCATTCTTAATCAATCTAACTGGTGTAAAGCTAGTTATGCAGTCAGATGTGAGAGAGCCCCCCCTGTTTCAGAGGAGATAGATCTGACAAACACTCAGTTCATGAGTGGGAAGAGCTCATGGATGTGTACCAGTGGAAGAGCAGTCACAAGAGATAATATCCAAACTAATGGGGAAGGCCAAAGATATAATAAAGATAACACTGTGCAGTAACCCATCACTGAGGTATCATGAGAACCCCAAGCATTTCAGTGAGATGACATTCATCCATGCCCTTTGCTGATTTGTACCTTCCCAGATACAGGACAAAATGCCATGAATTATTGGATCCATTTAAACGAGGCAGTTGATGTGGCAGACAAGGGTTTGAGAATCGGGGATCCCAGCCCCACGGTGACAAGGATGTTCGTCAGGCACTGCCCGGACCCCACACTCGCTGCAGTGATGAAGTTTAAGACGGCTGACAAGTGGATGGCAAGTGAGATACAGGAGCACTTAGATGACAATCAGACTGAAATGAAAGCACAGCTATTGACCAGACCAGGATGTTCTGCCACGGTGAAGCATGTCCAGACATCTGAAGATGTGATGACTTCAAGCTGTCCAGTGGTGCCCCCTGTCCAGACTGAGGTAACGGTCTCTTCCTCTGCTCAGGCTGATAGTAGCTGTATGCAAACTCTGGTCAGTCTACTCGGTTGCGTGTTGGGCGCAAAACAATCAAACAGTCAGAGCACATCGGCCAACCCACCCAAAGCGTTGCAAGGTTTGTAAAGCTACAAATCATACTACTCTCTCACACTGTAGGCATGAGGACCTGTGTCTGTCATGCTTCGAGCCAGGTCACTGGAAGAGAGACCGTGTGTTATAAATTGATTTGCATTTTAATGAGAGTGTTACGAACCCCGTGGCTTTAAACGTCTAGGGTGGATGGACAAGAGACCCGTAACATAATTCATGTAAATTAGAATCGTGACATGGAACAGTGAGAACAAAAACTACACGACAACCATAAACTACCGTCAAACATAAAATGTTTATTTTTGAACACACGGTAAAGGTTTGGGAAAAAGGGCTGAGCAGGACCCAAGAAATGAAACAATAGTGTAAAAAAAAACTAAACTGATCTTGCCTGCCTCAAGAACCGCTAAGCTACTGCTAATCATACAAAAATACAGTGGGTGGTGCGCTCAGGTCTAACTAATGTTTTTAGACAGTTTTCTTCCTACGGGTAATGTACGCCCAAGGGCAACTTGCTTAAATTCCCCTTTTCCCAGAAACACACAACAAAGTTACCAAACAGAGTAACCAGCAAATGACTGAGTACACAAAACACAGGACACCACAGTATCCATACATACGGAAAATAGTCTCTCTCTACAAACACAACTGACCGGCTTTTAAACAATGGGATGTGTGATTGAAAAACCAGAAACAGGTGGTGCAATGCAGAGGAATGTCCACTGATTGGTCCACCTCAGCAATCAGCAGACACCCCAACGACCACCAATCAGGAACATACAGGACACCTGTGATTAGGGCAGAAGGAGAGGAAAAACACAAAAAGACACAGGATACCTGTATCTGTAACACTCCCACCCTTAAAAGAGCAAACCACAATGGTTTGCGACACACGTACCATCACAACACCCAAAATTCAAAGATCAACAGCATCCTGACGGGATAACAAAAAAAAACTAGATCTTTAAACACGAGACAAAGCATCTGCCAACACATTATCCGACCCCTTTTTGTGGCGGATCTCCAAATTATAATTTTGCACTACAAGTGCCCAACGCATAAGGCGTTGGTTCTGGTTGTACATCCGGTGGAGAAAAACTAAGGGGTTATGGTCAGTATACACTATCACTGGTAATGCACTGGAACCAACATAAACTTCAAAGTACTGCAGAGCTAATAACAAAGCTAGAGCTTCTTGTTCAATGGTGGAATAGTTTGTCTGACATTTGTTAAATTTCCGTGAAAAATAACAGACAGGATGGTCCACTCCACTCTGGTCCGGCTGCAGTAGAACAGCACCAGCACCTCTGGCACTTGCATCTACCTCCAGTTTAAACGGTCGTTCAAAATCTGGCGCAGCAAGAACAGGAGTACTACATAAGAGTGCTTTAGCAGTGCGACAATCTTCAGACCATACAAATTGTCTCGCCGGACTGAGCAAATCCGTTAATGGAGCAACTACCACAGAGACATTTTTACAGAAACTACGGTAGTAGCCAACCATCCCTAAAAAGCGGCGTAGCTCTCTTCTGGTGGTAGGTGCGGAAAATGCATTTATAGCTGAGACCTTGGCATCTACAGGGCGCACCTGACCATGGCCGACCTGTTTACCGAGATAAGTAACAGTGGCCTTCGCAAACTCGCACTTTGCTAAGTTCAGGGTTAGAGAAGCGGCTGCTAGACACTCACACACTACCCTTAGAGTGTTAACATGATCAGACCACTCAGATGAATAAATTACCAGATCATCAAGGTAAGCACTACAATCAGGAACTCCAGCCAATACTGTGTTAACCAGGCGTTGGAAAGTGGCTGGTGCGTTCCGCATCCCAAATGCCATGACAGCATATTGTAGGAAGTGATCTGGGGTCACAAAAGCAGAGATGTCGGAGGCACGTGAGGTTAACGGCACCTGCCAGTAACCTTTTAGAAGATCTAGTTTGGTTACATAAGTAGCAGCACCAACAGTATCAATACAGTCATCCAGTCTGGGTAACGGGAACGAGTCGGGCACTGTGACAGCATTTACCTTCCGATAGTCCGTACATAACCTGGATGTCCCACCAGGTTTAGGAACCAGAATGCACGGAGAACTCCAAGGACTTGAACTTGGCATAGCCAGGTTATTCTCCAGCAAATAACAGACCTCATCCCTCATTATCTTTCTTTTAGAGACGTTGACACGATAAGCATGTTGCTTGATAGGTGCAGCGTTTCCAACATTAATGTCATGTTCTAACACATTTGTGCATGTAGGAACATCATTAAAAATACATGGAAAGCTGTGTAATAGTCTCACAATATCATCTGACTGTCCGTCCGTTAAATGAATCAGGCTTGACGGGAGAGACAGCAGCATCTCTGAATTGGGCAATCTAGCACACTGCTGCTGAGTATTGCGCAACTCCAAACCATCTCCGTCCACATCATTTACATGACTTCCCACTACAGCCGCAGCAACAATAGAGACAGCCGATTCGGCCAGTTTCTCTGGACTGTCTATCTGAGTGACGGGTCTGGTGTGGTATGTCTTCAACATGTTAACATGGCACACACGAGATTGGCGTTTTCTATCAGGAGTTTGTATCACGTAGTCAGTTTCACTTAGTTTCTTTTCAATTACATAAGGACCAGAGAAACGTGCTGACAATGACGCTCCTGGCACAGGCAACAATACAAGAACTTGGTCACCTGGCTGCAGTGAACGAGAATGTCATAGTGCCGTTTCATCCGTCTCTGTGAGGAAGACAGCGCTTCCTTTGCTAGAGCACAGGCACCATGTAGGCGCTCACGAAAGCGACTAACGTAGTCCAACACATTTTCTTTCACACACAACTCTTGTGATAAAAACTGATCCTTAAGGACTTTCATAGGTCCTCTCATGGTGTGTCCAAACACCAGTTCAGCTGGGCTGAACCCTAAGGATTCCTGTACTGTCTCACGGACAGCAAACAAAACTAGAGGAACTCCCTCATCCCAATCCTTCTCAGATTCCAAGCAATATTTACGGAGCATAGACTTCAGTGTCTGATGCCAACGTTCAAGCGCACCCTGAGACTCTGGGTGATATGCGCTTAACACACGGTGTGTAACTAACAAGTATTTTAACACTTGTTTGAAAAGTTTAGAAAGGAAATTCGTACCCTGATCAGTTTGTATCACCTTAGGTAACCCAAAAGTTGAGAAGAATTTGATCAACGCTTTACTCACCACCGGAGCAGTAATCCTTCGCAGAGGAATGGCCTCTGGGTACCTGGTGGCCACACACATAATCGTCAATAGAAACTGGTTACCAGATTTTGTCTTAGGTAATGGTCCAACACAATCAACCATCACATGTTCGAATGGTTCACCTATGGCAGGTATGGGACAAAGAGGCGCGGGAGGAATAACCTGGTTCGGTTTCCCAGTTACTTGACAGGTGTGGCAAATCCGACAGAACAGAGACACATCTTGTTTTAAACCAGGCCAAAAGAAATGTCGCAAAACCCGATCATAAGTCTTGGTGGCTCTCAGATGTCCGGACCACTGGTGATCATGAGCGAGGGATAAAACATTTTGTCGAAAGGCTGTAGGAATCACTATTTGGTGAACAGCATTCCAATCTCCGCCAGCGTCAACATGGGATGTCCATTTACGCATGAGGAGATTACCATCAATAAAGTATGCCAGGTTTTTCTTCTTTAGCTCCTCCTCTGAGACAACACTAGAAAAACATTTAGCCAGGCTAATGTCAACCTTCTGGTTAGCGATCAGCTGCTCACGAGTGACTGGTAACTGTATTGCCTCAGCAACAAGTTCCACATCCTTCTTCCTTTCTCTGGACTGTTGGTCAGACTGCACCAGCTTACCAGAGGTAGCACCCGAGCTATCCTCTGGGTCACACTCTCTGAATAGAATCGTGTTCGACAAATCTATCACGTCACCCACTTGTCGTGCTTGAGCACGTGTGACAGCACAAGCGGGAACACATCTGGATAACCCTGTGCCAGCTCCACGGAGAGAGACTGGTCACTTTTATCCAATACCTCCAATACGGGTATCACCTTTCCTCCGGCAATATCGTTGCCCATTATAAATGTCACACCTTTTACTGCCAACATAGGACGTACTCCAACTCTGAACAATCCACTGACTAACTCAGAGTGTACGTTCACAAAGTGCAATGGCACTGGGACGAATCCCATTTCAATTCCTTGTACTAACACACTGGAACCACAATATGTATTATTGGACAAGGGCAACACATCAGATAGTATGAACGACTGCGCCGCACCAGTATCTCTGAGGATTCTAACCGGGCGCTGAGACGCTTCGTCATCTGATATGGAAACAAACCCCTCAAAAATGAACGGTTCATAACTGTGATCTAGGACTGGGACTTTGAAACCACATTCACTATGAGGCCTCTGTCTTGATTCCGGCCTTAAAACCGTACGAATCAGTAACTTTGTTAACAGCCCAACACCCGTTGGCGGCCTGGCGTGCTGAGGCATCCCCTGTTTGCGTTTTAGCAGAAAGCAATCATTAACCATATGTCCCACCTTATGACAATAGAAACAGTGACGCACATCTTTTGGGCATACTGGATGTACTGCTGGTTGACTAGGACTAAAAGTTAGCAATTCTGCGGCCCTGCTCTCCGTACGAGCCGAAAACACGCTCTTATGCGTCAACACAAACTCGTCTGCCAATACAGACGCTTCCGACAGTGAGGATACTTTCTGTTCGTTCAGATAAACTACAATGCGTTCGGGTAAGCAATTTTTTAAATCTTCTAACAAGATTAACTCCCGTAGAGAGTTAAAATCAGTTACCTTACTAGCACTGTGCCATTTGTCAAACAGATTTCCTTTGTCTCTAGCAAACTCCACATACGTCTGAGTAGAAGCCTTTTTATGAGATCTCTGTCGATATACCTCAGGAACAAGCTCATAGGCACGAAGAACAGTAGCTTTGACCACGTCATAATTCAAGCTGTCTTCAAGAGGTAACGCTGACAGAACCTCTTGGGCTTTACCTGTTAATTTACACTGAAGTGATAGGCACCATACCTCTTCGGGCCATTTCAATGCTACTGCTATACGTTCAAAAACACTGAAATAGGAATCAACCTCTGACTCCCTAAACACAGGTACCAAGGTGATCTGTCTACTAATATCAAAAGTAGCAGATGCCACAGCTGGTGAGGACGGCTCACTAGAAGACATTGTATGAGCAGAGACTAACCTCGCAGTTTCTGCCTCCAGTTCCAGTTTACGCATCTCTAGTTCCTGATCAAGTCTACGCATCTCCAGTTCTTGATCAAGCCTACGCGACTCCAGTTTGTCCTGCATGATTTGTGCCCGCTCTTCCGCCTCCATTTGGAGCCGTGTCGAGAGGACATCCATCCTGGCATCACTGTCAGACAGTGGGGAGAGTGGGTCAAAACGGGGCAATGTGGCTGGAGCCTTAGCCTCGTCCTCAGACACCGACGGGCTTACAGGAGCAGCAGCCACATCCCTAACTTCTGCTTTCACTAAAACCCTTGATATGGGTACAGAAAAGTGGTCAGCCAAAGCCTGTAGATCCACTCTACGGCAATTCTCAAAAACCTCCCACGTAGGGTTTTCCAAAAATGCATCCAACTCAAAAGTAGCCATCCTAAACTAGCAACACGAGCCGACGAATACTGAACAAAAAAACAGTTAGTTACAGCTGCCAAGCTCATCACTGAACCAGACACTACACTAATTTGCATGAGTAACACGGGTATCAATGAGAATGATGCCAGACGAGCCCCCACATTATGTTACGAACCCTGTGGATTTAAACGTGTAGGGTGGACGGAAAAGAGACCCATAACATAATTCATATAAATTAGAATCGTGACATGGAACAGTGAGAACAAAAACTACACGACAAACATAAACTACCGTCAAACAAAAAAGGTTTATTTTTGAACACACGGTAAAGGTTTGGGAAAAAGGGCTGAGCAGGACCCAAGAAATGAAACAATAGTGTAAAAAAAAAAAAAAAAAAGATCTTGCCTGCCTCAAGAACCGCTAAGCTACTGCTAATCATACAAAAATACAGTGGGTGGTCCGCTCAGGTCTAACTAATGTTTTTAGACAGTTTTCTTCCTACGGGTAATGTACGCCCAAGGGCAACTTGCTTAAATTCCCCTTTTCCCAGAAACACACAACAAAGTTACCAAACAGAGTAACCAGCAAATGACTGAGTACACAAAACACAGGACACCACAGTATCCATACTCACATACGGAAAATAGTCTCTCTCTACAAACACAACTGACCGGCTTTTAAACAATGGGATGTGTGATTGAAAAACCAGAAACAGGTGGTGCAATGCAGAGGAATGTCCACTGATTGGTCCACCTCAGCAATCAGCAGACACCCCAACGACCACCAATCAGGAACATACAGGACACCTGTGATTAGGGCAGAAGGAGAGGAAAAACACAAAAAGACACAGGATACCTGTATCCGTAACAGAGGGAAATACACCCTCTCAATCAGAAATATTTCTGGCTCCCAGGTGTCTTTTATACAGGTAACGAGCTGAGATTAGGAGCACAATCTCAGTTTGTTACCTGTATAAAAGACACCTGTCCACAGAAGCAATCAATCAATCAGATTCCAAACTCTCCACCATGGCCAAGACCAAAGAGCTCTCCAAGGATGTCAGGGACAAGATTGTAGACCTACACAAGGCTGGAATGGGCTACAAGACCATCGCCAAGCATTTTGGTGAGAAGGTGACAACAGTTGGTGCGATTATTCGCAAATGGAAGAAACATAAAATAACTGTCAATCTCCCTCGGCCTGGGGCTCCATGCAAGAGCTCACCTCGTGGAGTTGCAATGATCATGAGAACGGTGAGGAATCAGCACAGAACTACACGGGAGGATCTTGTCAATGATCTCAAGGCGGCTGGGACCATTGTCACCAAGAAAACAATTGGTAACACACTACGCCGTGAAGGACTGAAATCCTGCAGCACCCCCAAGGTCCCCCTGCTCAAGAAAGCACATATACAGTGGGGAGAACAAGTATTTGATACACTGCCGATTTTGCAGGTTTTCCTACTTACAAAGCATGTAGAGGTCTGTAATTTTTTATCATAGGTACACTTCAACTGTGAGAGACGGAATCTAAAACAAAATCCAGAAAATCACATTGTATGATTTTTAAGTAATTAATTTGCATTTTATTGCATGACATAAGTATTTGATACATCAGAAAAGCAGAACTTAATATTTGGTACAGAAACCTTTGTTTGCAATTACAGAGATCATACGTTTCCTGTAGGTCTTGACCAGGTTTGCACACACTGCAGCAGGGATTTTGGCCCACTCCACCATACAGACCTTCTCCAGATCCTTCAGGTTTCGGGGCTGTCACTGGGCAATACGGACTTTCAGCTCCCTCCAAAGATTTTCTATTGGGTTCAAGTCTGGTGACTGGCTAGGCCACTCCAGGACCTTGAGATGCTTCTTACAGAGCCACTCCTTAGTTGCCCTGGCTGTGTGTTTCGGGTCGTTGTCATGCTGGAAGACCCAGCCACGACCCATCTTCAATGCTCTTACTGAGAGAATGAGGTTGTTGGCCAAGATCTCGCGATACATGGCCCCATCCATCCTCCCCTCAATACGGTGCAGTCGTCCTGTCCCCTTTGCAGAAAAGCATCCCCAAAGAATGATGTTTCCACCTCCATGCTTCACGGTTGGGATGGTGTTCTTGGGGTTGTACTCATCCTTCTTCTTCCTCCAAACACGGCGAGTGGAGTTTAGACCAAAAAGCTCTATTTTTGTCTCATCAGACCACATGACCTTCTCCCATTCTCCCATTGAACACACGGTAAAGGTTTGGAAAAAAGGGCTGAGCAGGACCCAAGAAATGAAACAATAGTGTAAAAAAAAAACATAAACTGATCTTGCCTACCTCAATGACCATCATCCAGATGGTCATTGGCAAACTTCAGACGGGCCTGGACATGCACTGGCTTGAGCAGGGGGACCTTGCATGCGCTGCAGGATTTTAATCCATGATGGCGTAGTGTGTTACTAATGGTTTTCTTTGAGACTGTGGTCCCAGCTCTCTTCAGGTCATTGACCAGGTCCTGCCGTGTAGTTCAGGGCTGATCCCTCACCTTCCTCATGATCATTGATGCCCCACGAGGTGAGATCTTGCATGGAGCCCCAGACCGAGGGTGATTGACCGTCATCTTGAACTTCTTCCATTTTCTAATAATTGCGCCAACAGTTGTTGCCTTCTCACCAAGCGGCTTGCCTATTGTCCTGTAGCCCATCCCAGCCTTGTGCAGGTCTACAATTTTATCCCTGATGTCCTTACACAGCTCTCTGGTCTTGGCCATTGTGGAGAGGTTGGTGTCTGTTTGATTGAGTGTGTGGACAGGTGTCTTCTTAAAGAAAAACTAACAGGTCTGTGAGAGCCGGAATTCTTACTGGTTGGTAGGTGATCAAATACTTATGTCATGCAATAAAATGCAAATGAATTACTTAAAAATCATACAATGTGATTTTCTGGATTTTTGTTTTAGATTACGTCTCTCACAGTTGAAGTGTGCCTATGATAAAAAATTACAGACCTCTACATGCTTTATAAGTAGGAAAACCTGCAAAATCAGCAGTGTATCAAATACTTGTTCTCCCCACTGTACATGCCCGTCTGAAGTTTGCCAATGAACATCTGAATGATTCAGAGGAGAACTGGGTGAAAGTGTTGTGGTCAGATGAGACCAAAATCGAGCTCTTTGGCATCAACTCAACTCGCCGTGTTTGGAGGAGGAGGAATGCTGCATATGACCCCAAGAACACCATCCACACCGTCAAACATGGAGATGGAAACATTATGCTTTGGGGGTGTTTTTCTGCTAAGGGGACAGGACAACTTCACCGCATCAAAGGGACGATGGACGGCGCCATGTACCGTCAAATCTTGGGTGAGAACCTCCTTCCCTCAGCCAGGGCATTGAAAATGGGTCATGGATGGTTATTCCAGCATGACAATGACCCAAAACACACGGCCAAGGCAACAAAGTAGTGGCTCAAGAAGAAGCACATTAAGGTCCTGGAGTGGCCTAGCCAGTCTCCAGACCTTAATCCCATAGAAAATCTGTGGAGGGAGCTGAAGGTTCGAGTTGCCGAACCTCAGCCTCGAAACCTTAATGACTTGGAGAAGATCTGCAAAGAGGAGTGGGACAAAATCCCTCCTGAGATGTGTGCAAACCTGGTGGCCAACTACAAGAAACGTCTGACCTCTGTGATTGCCAACAAGGGTTTTGCCACCAAGTACTAAGTCATGTTTTGCTGATGGGTCAAATACTTATTTCCTTCATTCAAATTCAAATCAATTTTTCTGGATTTTTTTGTTGTTATTCTGTCTCTCACTGTTCAAATAAACCTACCATTAAAATGATAGACTGATCATTTCTTTGTCAGTGGGTAAACGTACAAAATCAGCAGGGGATCAAATACTTTTTTTCCCTCACTGTACTTGCGGAAGCTGATGCAGTGGGAGAAGACTGGGTTCTCTCTGGAGGCGCTTTAGCGGAGCCAGGAACTCGACCCCACCATTTCCAAGGTCATGCCCTTTGTGAACTGCAAAAGATGTCCTTCAAGACAAGAGAGGAATGGTTTTGATTCAGGAGCCTTAGTACTCATCAAGCAGGGGGAAAGACTCAAAGTACAAGATGGAATACCTTACAGGGTAACTAAGGACCCTCTGAGCAAACAGAAAAGACACCAGTATGTACTGCAACACAGTCTGAAGGAGAAAGCATTGCATGGCATACATGATCTCTTGGTGTGTATTGACTTTTGGTGTGCTGAAGATAGCAAGCAACTGATGTACTGGTCTTAACAGAAAACTTCACGAAGTTAGCCCACGCCTTTCCTTGCTCAAACCAAACAGCAAGTACATATGGTATAAACGTTTAGAAAAAGTAAACGTCATGTGATTTTGATAGAATTAATTTATTCCAACATTGGTTTTCTACCGAGTGGTGCAATGTTAGGCTAACTCGCTCCAGTACATGCTAGCAGTCTGTCTGTAACATAGCTTCCCTCGTGCAGGCACTTGCTCACTTTAATTTTACTCACATTAGGTGTGCACCATGTGCAGCATTGAGAACTCACTATTCATTGTATTGCATTTATTTAATCCAATCCAGATATGTAGGTCTACAGTTGTATTGTTATGTCTATTGCATTTACAGTGGGGAGAACAAGTATTTGATACACTGCTGATTTTGCAGGTTTTCCTACTTACAAAGCATGTAGAGGTCTGTAATTTTTATCATAGGTACACTTCAACGGTGAGAGACGGAATCTAAAACAAAAATCCAGAAAATCACATTGTATGATTTTTAAGTAATTAATTTGCATTTTATTGCATGACATAAGTATTTGATCACCTACCAAGCAGTAAGAACTCCGGCTCTCACAGACCTGTTAGTTTTTCTTTAAGAAGCCCTCCTGTTCTCCACTCATTACCTGTATTAACTGCACCTGTTTGAACTCATTACCTGTATAAAAGACACCTGTCCACACACTCAATCAAACAGACTCCAACCTCTCCACAATGGCCAAGACCAGAGAGCTGTGTAAGGACATCAGGGATAAAATTGTAGACCTGCACAAGGCTGGGATGGGCTACAGGACAATAGGCAAGCAGCTTGGTGAGAAGGCAACAACTGTTGGCGCAATTATTAGAAAATGGAAGAAGTTCGGGATGACGGTCAATCACCCTCGGTCTGGGGCTCCATGCAAGATCCCACCTCATGGGGCATCAATGATCATGAGGAAGGTGAGGGATCAGCCCAGAACTACACGGCAGGACCTGGTCAATGACCTGAAGAGAGCTGGGACCACAGTCTCAAAGAAAACCATTAGTAACACACTACGCCGTCATGGATTAAAATCCTGCAGCGCACGCAAGGTCCCCCTGCTCAAGCCAGCGCATGTCCAGGCCCGTCTGAAGTTTGCCAATGACCATCTGGATGATCCAGAGGAGGAATGGGAGAAGGTCATGTGGTCTGATGAGACAAAAATAGAGCTTTTGGTCTAAACTCCACTCGCCGTGTTTGGAGGAAGAAGAAGGATGAGTACAACCCCAAGAACACCATCCCAACGTGAAGCATGGAGGTGGAAACATCATTCTTTGGGGATGCTTTTCTGCAAAGGGGACAGGACGACTGCACCGTATTGAGGGGAGGATGGATGGGGCCATGTATCGCGAGATCTTGGCCAACAACCTCCTTCCCTCAGTAAGAGCATTGAAGATGGGTCGTGGCTGGGTTTTCCAGCATGACAATGACCCGAAACACACAGCCAGGGCAACTAAGGAGTGGCTCTGTAAGAAGCATCTCAAGGTCCTGGAGTGGCCTAGCCAGTCTCCAGACCTGAACCCAATAGAAAATCTTTGGAGGGAGCTGAAAGTCCGTATTGCCCAGCAACAGCCCCGAAACCTGAAGGATCTGGAGAAGGTCTTTATGGAGGGCCAAAATCCCTGCTGCAGTGTGTGCAAACCTGGTCAAGACCTACAGGAAACGTATGATCTCTGTAATTGCAAACAAAGGTTTCTGTACTGTGGTGTCGAGACAACGATGCTGATATGCTGTGTAGACAAGAAATCCGCTTGACACTGTACTTGATTATAAAGGTTTATCATATCAAAGGTTCCAGCATCAATTTACAGATTTCTGCAGAAATCCGGAGAACAACCAACCCAATCTAAAAATGATTATTCTCCCCGTCCTTTGTTGAAAACCTGATATATATATCCTATGTAACATAAGATGGGTGTTTTGAATAGACCAATCCCTAGCTTCCACATATCCAAGTCTCCTCTGTTTCAGGGGGCCCCTATAGTAATGCTTTCCAGATGTTTCAGCAAAGCAGAGTAAAATTCCTCTAACACACCATTTGCAAACGTCAGCCAAAATTATAAACTCTTCAGATACTACAGTACCAAATATTAAGTTCTGCTTTTCTGATGTATCAAATACTTATGTCATGCAATAAAATGCAAATTCATTACTTAAAAATCATACAATGTGATTTTCTGGACTTTTGTTTTAGATTCCGTCTCTCACAGTTGAAGTGTACCTATGATAAAAATTACAGACCTCTACATGCTTTGTAAGTAGGAAAACCTGCAAAATCGGCAGTGTATCAAATACTTGTTCTGTCCACTGTGGCTAGTTTGTCACTTTTTATAGTATAGCCGTTGGTCTTTTGTAATGTGATGTGTTTGACACACAAATGTATTTATTTTTTATAATGCAAAGCTTTTATCACAACTAGAATATTATTGATCCCTTGTCTGTTTTGAGTCTACTTGGGAGAGGTGTGCACTGTGTGCAGCATTGAGAAGCTCACCATTCATTGTATTGAATTTATTTCATCCAATCCAGATGAGTAAAAGACCAGAAACCGACAACTAGTGTCCAGAGTCCTGTTTGTTACCAGTACACCAGATCACAACGCAGAAAAGTAGCCAGACCGGCTACACCTGCATGGATAGTAACGTTAGCAGCAGGAGGTGGCGGCGCCAGGATGATGTGTATCACACGGGTAAGTTGTTTATCAAGTTCATCATCTATTCTAGGTAACATCAGCTAGCTAGCTACATATAAATGTAGTTTTTTGTTGTTGACGCAAGCGCAGATGGGTGGGCCTGGGAGGGCACAGGCCCACCCACTTGGGGGCCAGGCCCACCCATTGGGGAGCCAGGCCCAGCCAGTCAGAATTAGTTTTTCCCCCACAAAAGGGCTTTATTACAGACAGAAATACTCTGTTTCATCAGCTGTCCGGGTGGCTGGTCTCAGACGATCCCGCAGGTGAAAAAGCCGGAGGTGGAGGTCCTGGTCTGGCGTGGTTACATGTGGTCTGTGGTTGTGAGGCCGGTCGGACGTACTGCCAAATTCTCTAAAACGACGTTGGAGGCGGTTTATGGTAGAGAGATTCACATTAAATTATCTGGCAACAGCTCTGGTGGACAGTCCTGCAGTCAGCATGCCAATTGCATGCTCCTTCAAAACTTGAGACATCTGTGGCATTGTGTTGTGTGACAAAACTGCACATTTTAGAGTGGCCTTTTATTGTCCCCAGCACAAGATGCACTTGTGTAATGATCATGCTGTTTAATCAGCTTCTTGATATGCCACACCTGTCAGATAGATGGATTATCTTGGCAAAGGATAAATGCTCAGTAACAGGGATGTAAACAAATTTGTGCACAAAAACTGAGCTAAATAAGCTTTTTGTGCGTATGGAAAATTTCTGGGATCTTTTATTTCAGCTCATGAAACATGGGACAAACACTTTACACTACCGTTCAAAAGTTAGAAATGTCCTTGTTTTCCATGAAAACATACATGACATGAGATTGAATAGGAAATATAGCAAAATGAATAAGAAATGTAGTCATTGACAAGGTTAGAAATAATGATTTTTTATTGAAATAATAACTGTGTCCTTCAAACTTTGCTTCCGTCAACGAATGTGCAGCAATTACAGCCTTGCAGACCTTTGGCATTCTAGTTGTCAATTTGTTGAGGTAATCTGAAGAGATTTCACCCCATGCTTCCTGAAGCACCTCCCACAAATTGGATTGGCTTGATGGGCACTTCTTACGTAACTTACGGTCAAGCTGCTCCCACAACAGCTCAATAGGGTTGAGATCCGGTGACTGTGCTGGCCACTCCATTATAGACAGAATACCAGCTGACTGCTTCTTCCCTAAATAGTTCTTGCATAGTTTGGAGCTGTGCTTTGGGACATTGTCCTGTTGTAGAAGGAAATTGGCTCCAATCAAGCGCCGTCCACAGGGTATGGCATGGCGTTGCAAAATCGAGTGATAGTCCATTAAAATAACATCAAATTGATCAGAAATACAGTGTAGACATTGTTAATGTTGTAAATGGCTATTGTAGCTGGAAACGGCTGATTTTTTATGGAATATCTACATACAGTGGCTTGCAAAAATATTCAACCCCGTTGGCATTTTTCCTATTTTGTTGCCTTACAACCTGGAATTAAAATGGATTTTTTTTTGGGGGGGGGGTTGTATCATTTGATTTACACAACATGCCTACCACTTTGAAGATGCAAAATAAAAAACAGAAAACTTGAGCGTGCATAACTATTCACCCCCCCCCCCAAAGTCAATACTTTGTAGAGCCACCTTTAAGCAATCTTTAAGTCATACCACAGATTCTCAATTGGATTGAGGTCTGGGCTTTGACTAGGCCATTCCAAGACATTTAAATGTTTCCCTTAAACCACTCGAGTGCTGCTTTAGCAGTATGCTTAGGGTCATTGTCCTTAGGGTCATTGTCCTGTTGCAACTCTGCCTAGAAGGTTAGTATCCCGGAGTCGCCTCTTTACTGTTGACATTGAGACTGGTGTTTTGCGGGTACTATTTAATGAAGCTGCCAGTTGAGGACCTGTGAGGCGTCTGTTTCTCAAACTAGACACTAATGTATTTGTCCTCTTGCTCAGTTGTGCATCGGGGCCTCCCACTCCTCTTTCTATTCTGGTTAGAGACAGTTTGCGCTGTTCTGTGAAGGGAGTAGTACACAGCGTTGTACGAGATCTTCAGTTTCTTGGCAATTTCTCACATGGAATAGCCTTCATTTCTCAGAACAAGAATAGACTGACGAGTTTCAGATGAAAGTTATTTGTTTCAGGCCATTTTGATTCTGTAATCGAACCCACAATTGCTGATGCTCCAGATACTCAACTACTCTCAAGAAGGCCAGTTTTATTGCTTCTTTAATCAGCACAACAGTTTTCAGCTGTGCTAACATAATTGCAAAAGGGTTTTCTAATGATAAATTAGCCTTTTAAAATGATACACTTGGATTAGCAAACACAACCACAGGACTGATGGTTGCTGATAATGGGCCTCTGTACACCTACAGTGCCTTGCAAAAATATTCATCCCCCTTGGCGTTTTTCCTATTTTGTTGCACAACAACCTGTCATTAAAATTGATTTTTATTTGGATTTCATGTAATGGACATACACAAAATAGTCCAAATTGGTGTAGTGAAATTAAGATAATCTAAAAAATAAATAACGGAAAAGTGACTTGTGCATATGTATTCACCCCCTTTGCTATGAAGCCCCTGAATAAGATCTGGTGCAAGCAATTACCTTCAGAAGTCACATTATTAGTTAAAATAAAGTCCACCTGTGTGCAATCTAAGTGTCAAATTATCTGTCACATGATCTCAGTATTTATACACCTGTTCTGAAAGGCCCCAGAGTCTGCAACACCACTAAGCAAGGGGCAACACCAAGCAAGCAGCACCAGGAAGACCAAGGAGCTCTCCAAACAGGTCAGGGACAAAGTTGTGGAGAAGTACAGATCATGGTTGGGTTATAAAAAAATATCAGAAACTTTGAACATCCCACGGAGCACCATTAAATCCATTATTAAAAAATGGAAAGAATATGGCACCACAACAAACCTGCCAAGAGAGGGCCGCCCACCAAAACTCACGGACCAGGCAAGGAGGGCATTAATCAGAGAGGCAACAAAGAGACCAAAGATAACCCTGAAGGAGCTGCAAAGCTCCACAGCGGAGATTGGAGTATCTGTCCATAGGACCACTTTAAGCCGTACACTCTACAGAGCTGGGCTTTACGGAAGAGTGGCCAGAAAAAAGCCATTGCTTAAAGAAAAAAATAAGCAAACACGTTTGGTGTTCGCCAAAAGGCATGTGGGAGACTCCCCAAACATATGGACGAAGGTACTCTGGTCAGATGAAACTAAAATTGAGCTTTTTGGCCATCAAGGAAAACACAATGTCTGGCGCAAACCCAACATCTCTCATCACCCCGAGAACACCATCCCCACAGTGAAGCATGGTGGTGGCAGCATCATGCTGTGTGGATGTTTTTCATCGGCAGGGACTGGGAAATTGGTCAGAATTGAAGAAATGCTGGATGGCGCTAAATACAGGGAAATTCTTGAGGGAAACCTGTTTCTGTCTTCCAGAGATTTGAGACTGGGACGGCGGTTCACCTTCCAGCAGGACAATGACCCTAAGCATACTGCTAAAGCAGCACTCGAGTGGTTTAAGGGAAACACTTAAATGTCTTGGAATGGCCTAGTCAAAGCCCAGACCTCAATCCAATTGAGAATCTGTGGTATGACTTAAAGATTGCTTAAAGGTGGCTCTACAAAGTATTGACTTTGGGGGGGGGTGAATAGTTATGCACGCTCAAGTTTTCTGTTTTTTATTTTGCATCTTCAAAGTGGTAGGCATGTTGTGTAAATCAAATGATACAACCCCCCCCCCCAAAAAAAATCCATTTTAATTCCAGGTTGTAAGGCAACAAAATAGGAAAAATGCCAACGGGGTTGAATATTTTTGCAAGCCACTGTATGTAGATATTCCATAAAAAATCAGCCGTTTCCAGCTACAATAGCCATTTACAACATTAACAATGTCTACACTGTATTTCTGATCAATTTGATGTTATTTAAATGGCCAAGAAAATTGCTTTTCTTTTGAAAACAAGGACATTTCTAAGTGACCCCAAACTTTTGAACGGTAGTGTACATGTTGCGTTTATATTTTTGTTCAGTATATATTTTAATACCGTAAGCATCTCAGCTGCGGGAGGATCTCCTCCTGAAATTTTGCACCATTCTGCTACATTCACTTTCAAATCAAATGTATTTATAAAAGCTATTTTTATATCAGCAGATGTCACAAAGTGCTTGTACAGAAACCCAGCCTAAAACCCGAAACAGCAACCAATGCAGATGTAGAAGCACGGTGGCTAGGAAAAACTCCCTAGAAAGGCAGGAACCTAGGAAGAAACTTAGAGAGGAACCAGGCCCTGAGGGGTGGCCAGTCCTCTTCTGGCTGTGCCGGGTGGAGATTATAAGAGTACATGGCCAACAAGATCATTCTTCAAGATGTTCAAATGTTCATAGATGACCAACAGGGTCAAATAATAATCACAGTGGTTGTAGAGGGTGCAACAGGTCAGCACCTCAGGAGTAAGTGTCAGTTGGCTTTTCAGAGCCGAGCATGTCCTCCTTCTCCAGTGGTTGGCCTGCTAGCTAGAAGTGTAATTTGATTAGGGTTTGCGTCCCAGCCCGGTCAGCCATACAGGGCTGGAATTCATACATTACATGGCTATTTTGCAGCCCATGGAAAAGTGACCACTGTGGTCAGTCTCCAGGGTATTTTTCTCTTGCCTCCACTACCCATGCTCTACCCTTTTGGTTACAATGGATGTGAGATTATTTATAGCATGCATGCCCAATGCAGACATTGTCACGATCGTTGAGAGACGGGTCAGACCAAGGTGCAGCGTGAAAAGCGTACATGTTTATCAACTAAATAAACATACAACAAAACAAGAAACAACGTAACGTGAAGTCCTCCGGCTATACACATACACGCCTAACAGGAACAAGATCCCACAACTAAGGTAGGCAACCAGGCTACTTAAGTATGATCCCCAATCAGAGACAACGAGCGACAGCTGCCTCTGATTGGGAATCACACCCGGCCAAACATAGAAAGATCAACCTAGATCTGCAATATAGAACTAGACTAACATAGATCTCAAATAGACATTCACACGCTGACTCAACAAACAAGCGTTCCATAGGTCAGGGCATGACAGTACCCCCCCCCCCAAAGGTGCGGACTCCGGCCGCACAAACCTGACCTAACAGGGGAGGGTCCGGGAGGGCTTTCAGCCTCGGAGGCGTGGTGTGGGAGACCCCGAACCTGGAGAGGGACTGACGTCTGGGCCTGGATCGGCAATCCCCCCACGATGTACCAAGCCCTGTCTGGACCCTGGTGTGGGAGGCCCCGACCCTGGAGAGGGGCTGAGTCCAGCACCGGGGTCCAGTCCAGCTCCGGTCAGCTGCTCCACTCCGGCGCCAGAGCAGTCCGCTCCACCGGTGCCTAGTCCAGCTCCGGTCAGCGGCTCCACTCCGGAGCCAGAGCAGTCCGCTCCACCGGTGCCCAGTCCAGCTCCGGTCAGCGGCTCCACTCCGGAGCCAGAGCATTCCGCTCCACCGGGGTCCAGTCCAGCTCCGGTCAGCGAATCCATTCCGGAGCCAGAGCAGTCCGTTCCACCGGTTTCCAGTCCAGCTCCGGTCAGCGGATCCATTCCAGAGCCAGAGCTGTCCGCTCCACCGGTGCCCAGCCCAGCTCCGGTCAGCGGTTCTCCAGGGTCGGGGCCTCCCACACCAGGGTCCAGACAGGGCTTGGTGCATCGTGGGGGGATTGCCGATCCAGGCCCAGACGTCAGCCCCTCTCCAGGTTCGGGGTCTCCCACACCAGGGTCCAGACAGGGCTTGGTGCATCGTGGGAGGAAGGAGAGGGGAAGCATCGCGCCGAGGTCCAGACCAGACCAGGGGCGCCCGGAGCCGGATCCGCCTCCGAGGCTGAATGCCCACCCGGACCCTCCCTTAATGAGTCAGGTTGATGCGGCCGGAGTACGCACCTTTGGGGGGTACTGTCACGCCCTGGCCTTGAGAGGCCGGTTGTCTTTAGTTGGTTTGGTCAGGGCGTGAGTATCTATGTTGTATATTCTATGTTTATGTTCTAGTTATTCTATTTCTATGTCTGGCCGGGTATGATTCCCAATCAGAGGCAGCTGTCGCTCAATGTCTTTGATTGGGGATCATACTTAGGTAGCCTATTGCCTACTGTGTATTGTGGGATCTTGTTCCGTTTAGGCTTGTATGTGTATAGCCTGAGGACTTTACGTTACGTTGTTTCTTGTTTTGTTGCATGTTTATTTAGTTAATAAACGTACGCTTTTCACGCTGCACCTTGGTCTGACCCGTCTCTCAACGATCGTGACAATCTGGTAACAACAAGTCAATGTGTGTATATACAGTTGAAGTTGGAAGTTTACATACACTTAGGTTGGAATCACTAAAACTCGTTTTTCAACCACTCCACAAATGTTTTGTTAACAAACTATAGTTTTGGCAAGTCGGTTAGGACATCTACTTTGTGCATGACACAAGTCATTTTCCCAACAATTGTTTACAGACAGATTATTTCACTTATAATTCACTGTATCACAATTCCAGTGGGTCAGAAGTTTACATACACTAAGTTGACTGTGCCTTTAAATAGCTTGGCAAATTCCAGAAAATGATGTCATGGCTTTAGAAGCTTCAGATAGGCTAATTGACATCATTTGAGTCAATTGGAGGTGTACCTGTGGATGTATTTCAAGGCCTACCTTCAAACTCAGTGCCTCTTTGCTTGACATCATGGGAAAATCAAAAGAAATCAGCCAAGACCTCAGAAAAATAATTGTAGACCACCACAAGTCTGGTTCATCCTTGGGAGCAATTTCCAAATGCCTAAAGGCACCACATTCATCTGTACAAACAATAGTATGCAAGTATAAACACCATGGGACCATGCAGCCGTCATACCGCTCAGGAAGGAGACGCGTTCTGTCTCCTAGAGATTAACGTACTTTGGTGCGAAAAGTGCAAATCAATCCCTGAACAACAGCAAAGGACCTTGTCAAGATGCTGGAGGAAACAAGTGCTGGAAGTACAAAATTATCTATATCCACAGTAAAACGAGTCCTATATTGACATAACCTGAAAGGCCGCTCAGCAAGGAAGAAGCCACTGCTCCAAAACCGCCATAAAAAAGCCAGACTACGGTTTGCAACTGCACATGGGGACAAAGATCGTACTTTTTGGAGAAATGTCCTCTGGTCTGATGAAACAAAAATAGAACTGTTTGCCCATAATGACCATCGTTATGTTTGAGGAAAAAGGGGGACGCTTGCAAGCCGAAGAACACCATCCCAACCGTGAAGCACAGGGGTGGCAGCATCATGCTGTGGGGGTGCTTTGCTGCAGGAGGGGCTGGTGCACTTCACAAAATAGATGGCATCCTGAGGAAGGAAAATTTAAGCAACATCTCAAGACATCAGTCAGGAAGTTAAAGCTTGGTCGCAAATGGGCCTTCCAAATGGACAACGACCCAAAGCATACTTCCAAAGTTGTAGCAAAATGGCTTAAGGACAACAAAGTCAAGGTATTGGAGTGGCCATCACAAAGCCCTGACCTCAATCCCATAGAAAATGTGTGAGCAAAACTGAAAAAGAGTGTGCGAGCAAGGAGGCCTACAAACCTGACTCAGTTATACCAGCTCTGTCAGGAGGAACGGGCCAAAATTCACCCAACTTATTGTGGGAAGCTTGTGGAAGGCTACCCGAAATGTTTCACCCAAGTTAAACAATTTAAAGGCAATGCTACCAAATGCTAATTGAGTGTATGTAAACTTCTGACCCACTGGGAATGTGATGAAAGAAATAAAAGCTTAAATAAATCATTCTCTCTACTATTATTCTGACATTTCACATTCTTAAAATAAAGAGGTGATCCTAACTGACCTAAGAAAATGAATTTTTACAAGGATTAAATGTCAGGAATTGTGAAAAACTGAGTTTAAATGTTTTTGGCTAAGGTGTATGTAAACTTCCGACTTCAGCTGTAACTTGTTGGATCAAGAAATTCAAACTTGTCATTTTGTGCTAGCTAACCAACTAACTAAGTAGCTAGCCAGCAATTATGGCATCCTGCAGCGCCAGATGTTTACTGGGGAACCTCTTGGTTGCGCATGCATGTAGAACGTTTATGGTTTTGACAATTGAAAAGGTCTATAATGGGAAAATGACCAAAAACCAGGTTCCTTTTGTAATGGTAGGACTTGTATGGAAAGCCAAGTTGAAGCCAGCATTAGATATTGTTGTCCTTATACTAACCTTATGTGGTTTAACTGTTGCTCAACAACCTTCAATTGAAGTGGCGGGAAACAAACAAAAGTGGCCACATCTCTCACAAAAACGAACCAAAAATGAAATCACAGATAATTACAAGGGAGCTTATAAATTGGCTACAATAATTACAAGGACTTTTCAAGCTCCAAATTGAGGATTTTGAAGGTAGGCCTATTCCAGTACCTATTCCAGTTCTGAGCTCCAAATTCAAGTTAAAGTCCCTTGTATTGTTTAACATTGCAGGTGTAACATGGAAACCTAAATGTATTTGTCATGTTATTTCATTACCAGATCATCCACTAGGCTATGTAATTGTCATTATATCCAGAATAATTGCAATAGTCTATCCTACGCAATTGCGCACAGTCGACTCGGTGTCCAATCCGAGGCACAAAAACGCATGAAAACATGAACTCATTACCTTGATGCTTTCTCTGTTAAATGTAACTAGACCCTGCTGTAAATCAAGCAGACTACAATAGATGATAGGGCCCTCCTGTAGCTCAGTTGGTAGAGCATGGCGCTTGCAACGCCAGGGTTGTGGGTTTGTTTCCCATGGGGGGCCAGTGTGAAAAATGTATGCACTCACTAACTGTAAGTCACTCTGGATAAGAGCGTCTGCTAAATGACTAAAATGTAAAATGTAATGATCAACATAAATTCGCTAGATCCAGGCACAACTGTCTTCACCGGCGTAACGAATGAGACAACAAAATATTCTGGACATTCCTCATGAACACCTTTTTTCCAGCACTTGTGCTATCTCAACAGCTGTTCATCACATCACAGAAAATTCCTTCCTGGATCAGATGATGTGGTAAAATATCACGGTGTAATTAAACAGCTCAACACCAAATGCTCATCCAAGACGTATTATGCATAATTATTTAAGAACCACGTTAATGACAGTATTGATTTAGGTTTTAAGTATCAGGGTAAGGTGACTTTCAGTTAGAAATATTCGATTTTGCAATCGCATACATTTAGGGGATTTGTTTGCCCATGAAAACTGTTTTCACCCCGTAACAGGAGACAGGAAATGTTACGTAGTTACACGTCATTTCTGAGATCTCTACACAAAAAACCTTTTGACAGCTAGATCTAGGATTCTTACAGGGTTCAAGTTCAATGTCAAATGTAACTGTTTAATGCCTAATATATGATATAACGACAACTTACACTGCCATAAATGCAAGGACAGAAAAGGAATGTGTTCTTGACATTTTAGTCATTTAGCAGACACTCCAGAGCGACGTACAGTAGTGAGTGCATACATTTACATATTTGTTCGTACTGGTCCCCCTGTGGGAATCAAACCCACAACCCTGGCATTGCAAGTGCCATGCTCTACCAACTGAGCTACACAGGACCTTATGTCACACAATTTTGTACATCCGTCAAGACACCAACCATGAGAAAGGGTTAAACAGGTTTTAAATCAACTCGTGAATTTTATTGAATATAGCTATGTTCCCCCTTATATCTTAATGTAATGACATTTAAAAAATCGTAGATTATAATGAATGACTTATCAACAGCTGTAACAAGTTGTCCAGTGTAGGAAATCCTCACTGGTACCCTAGTTTATAGAAAGACCCACTTGAATAACCGGTGCCAGGTACCCTAATCCATATTCTACTCTAAACAAAAACACTTATCATGTCTCTGTATTACATTGTAGAATGATTAACCCATGTTTATAAGAATAAAATCTACCCAATCTTGAATCTATCCCTTTGACGTTGTCCAATAGCCAACACAGCTAATAACATTTTGTAAGACACCTTTCTCTGGAGCTAGCAACTCGCTGGCTGGCTAACAAGCTAGCTAACGTTAGCTTGTGCAGTCGGATAGTTCGCAACACGAGGTAAAGAAGGCTGTTCAAGCACTGCAGGCTTTTCAGAAGACGAAGTCTACCCCAGACTCTCTGCTCCTGGACGAGAGTCAACACATATCCCTCCTCTTTACGCTATGGAAGATTCCAAAGCAGGCCCAGACCATCCGCATGTGAGTCCCTCTGCCAACACTGTTACATAATACATGCATAGCTATGGAAAAGTAAGTTGAATGTGTGGACCAAGCAACCCCCTGTCCTGGAGTATAGGTGGTAAAACTGTCTGATAATAACCACAAGTCTTCTGTTTCTCCCTCAGCCCCTTGCCTCAAACAAAGTCAACACAGTAGCCATTGCTAGCTAGCCAACACGACCAGCTAACTGTACTGCAGTAGCTAAATACAATATATTTGTGCTAGCTAGCCAACGTTAAATTTTTGCTGCGTTATGAAAGGAACTAGACACGGACACGAATTATCTGTTTAGTGTGTTAACACACTATTGGTGGTTTGTTGTAACCAAGTATTGGTGCTAAACTGTGTGTTATTGGATGCTAGCATGCTAGTTAGCTATGGCGTCATAGTTAGGCATCGTGGGCTGTTGTGGGTAGTTATTGTAGGTTAGCATTGTTTTCGGCGGTGCCGGGTGTAGCACGAGCTAGCTAGCTAGCCGTTTTTCAAACAAAGTCAACACAGTAGCCATTGCTAGCTAGCCAACACGACCAGCTAACTGTACTGTAGTAGCTAAATACAATATACTTGTGCTAGCTAGCCAACGTTTAATTATTGCTGCGTTATGAAAGGAACTAGACACGGACACGAATTATCTGTTTAGTGTGTTAACACACTATTGGTAGTTTGTTGTAACCAAGTATTGGTGCTAAACTGTGTGTTATTGGATGCTAGCATGCTAGTTAGCTATGGTGTCATAGTTAGGCATCGTGGGCTGTTGTGGGTAGTTATTGTAGGTTAGCATTGTTTTCGGGCGGTGCCGGTGTAGCACGAAGCTAGCTAGCTAGCCGTTTTCGAACAGAGTCAACACAGTAGCCATTGTGTGCTGTACTGTGGCAGCTAAATACAATTTATTTGTGCTAGCTAGCCAACGTTTAATTATTGCTGCGTTATGAAAGGAACTAGACACGGACACGAATTATCTGTTTAGTGTGTTAACACACTATTGGTGGTTTGTTGTGACCAAGTGTTGGTGCTAAACTGTGTGTTATTGGATGCTAGCATGCTAGTTAGCTATGGTGTCATAGTTAGCTAGCTGAATAAAGTGGGTTGAGTCTATTCCTTGAAACATTGAACCGCTGTGGTTCACAACAATTCTGATTTCTAAAGGTGGAAGTTGGGAGAGTTTTTGTTCGGGTGGTTCAGTGAAACAATTATAGTTTCTGAGGTGGAAGTTTTGGTGAGGGAGGCCCTGCTCTCTCCTCTCCCAGATGTTTAGTTCATTTCATTCCGATCTCCTCTGCATTATTGTAGCCATTTGCTACAGCCTGTCAACTATGCCTCTGCCTATCCCTGTTCTCTCCTCTCTGCACAGGCTACACAAACGCCTCACACCGCGTGGCTGCTGCCTCTCTAACCTGGTGGTCCCTGCACGCACCCCACACCTGGAGTTCCAGGTCTCAGGCAGCCTCTGGAACTGCCGTTCTGCTGCCAACAAAGCTGACTTCATCCCAGCCTATGCTAACCTCCAGTCCCTCGACTTCCTGGCGCTGACGGAAACATGGATTACCACTGAAAACACTGCTACTCCTACTGCTCTCTCCTCATCTGACCATGTGTTCTCGCATACCCCGAGAGCATCTGGTCAGAGGGGTGGTGGCACAGGAATCCTCATCTCTCCCAAGTGGACATTCTCAATTTTTCCCCTAACCCATCTGTCTATCTCCTCATTTGAATTCCATGCTGTCACAGTCACTAGCCCATTTAAGCTTAATATCCTTGTCATCTATCGCCCTCCAGGTTCCCTTGGAGAGTTCATCAATGAGCTTGACGCCTTGATAAGTTCCTTTCCTGAGGATGGCTCACCCCTCACAGTTTTGGGGGATTTCAACCTCCCTACGTCCACATTTGACTCATTTCTCTCTGCCTCCTTCTTTCCACTCCTCTCCTCTTTTGACCTCACCCTCTCACCGTCCCCCTACTCACAAGGCAGGCAATACGCTTGACCTCATCTTTACTAGATGCTGCTCTTCTACTAATCTCACTGCAACTCCCCTCCATGTCTCCGACCACTACTTTGTTTCCTTTTCTCTCTCGCTCTCCTCCAACACTACTCACTCTGCCCCTACACAGATGGTAATGCGCCGCCGCAACCTTCGCTCTCTCTCTCCACTACTCTCTCCTCTTCCATCCTATCATCTCTTCCCTCTGCTCAATCCTTCTCCCTCCAATCTCCTGATTCTGCCTCCTCAACCCTCCTCTCCTCCCTTTCTGCATCCTTTGACTCTCTGTGTCCCCTATCCTCCCGGCCGGCTCGGTCCTCCCCTCCAGCTCCGTGGCTTGATGACTCATTGCGAGCTCACAGAACAGAGCTCCGGGCAGCGGAGCGGAAATGGAAGAAAACTAAACTCCCTGCCGACCTGGCATCTTTTCCTCCCTCCTCTCTACATTTTCTTCATCTGTTTCTGCTGCTAAGGCCACTTTCTACCACTCTAAATTCCAAGCATCTGCCTCTAACCCTAGGAAGCTCTTTGCCACATTCTCCTCCCTGCTGAATCCCCCCCCCCCTCCTCTCTCTCTGTGGATGACTTCGTCAACCACTTTGAAAAGAAGGTTGACGACATCCGATCCTCGTTTGTTAAGTCTAATGACACTGCTGGTCCTACTCACACTGCCCTACCCTATGCTTTGACTTCTTTCTCCCTTCTCTCTCCAGATAAAATCCTGCGACTTGTGACTGCAGGCCGCCCAACAACCTGCCCGCTTGACCCCATCCCTCCTCTCTTCTCCAGACCATCTCCGGTGACCTTCTCCCCTACCTCACCTCGCTGATCAACTCATCCTTGACCGCTGGCCATGTCCCTTCCGTCTTCAAGAGAGCGAGAGTTGCACCCCTTCTCAAAAAACCAACACTCGATCCCACTGATGTCAACAACTACAGACCAGTATCCCTTCTTTCTTTTCTTTCCAAAACTATTGAGCGTGCCGTCTTTAGCCAACTCTCTTGCTATCTCTCTCAGAATGACCTTCTTGATCCAAACCAGTCAGGTTTCAGGACTGGTCATTCAACTGAGACTGCTCTTCTCTGTGTCACGGAGGCTCTCCGCACTGCTAAAGCTAACTCTCTCTCCTCTGCTCTTGTCCTTCTAGACCTGTCTGCTGCCTTTGATACTGTGAACCATCAGATCCTCCTCTCCACCCTCTCCGAGCTGGGCATCTCCGGCGCGGCTCACTCCTGGATTGCGTCCTACCTGACCGGTCGCTCCTACCAAGTGGCGTGGCGAGAAGCTGTCTCCGCACCACGTGCTCTCACCACTGGTGTCCCCCAGGGCTCAGTTCTAGGCCCTCTCCTATTCTCCCTATACACCAAGTCACTTGGCTCTGTCATATCCTCACATGGCCTCTCCTATCATTGCTACGCTGACGATACACAACTAATCTTCTCCTTTCCCCCTTCTGATAACCAGGTGGCGAATCGCATCTCTGCATGTCTGGCAGACATATCAGTATGGATGACGGATCACCACCTCAAGCTGAACCCTGGCAAGACGGAGCTGCTCTTCCTCCCGGGGAAGGACTGCCCGTTCCATGATCTCGCCATCACGGTTGACAACTCCGTTGTGTCCTCCTCCCAGAGTGCGAAGAGCCTTGGCGTGACCCTGGACAACACCCTGTCGTTCTCCGCTAACATCAAGGCGGTGACCCGATCCTGCAGGTTCATGCTCTACAACATTCGGAGAGTACGACCCTGCCTTACACAGGAAGCGGCACAGGTCCTAATCCAGGCACTTGTCATCTCCCCGTCTGGATTACTGCAACTCGCTGTTGGCTGGCCTCCCTGCCTGTGCCATTAAACCCCTACAACTCATCCAGAATGCCGCAGCCCGTCTGGTGTTCAACCTTCCCAAGTTCTCTCACGTCACCCCCCTCCTCCGCACACTCCACTGGCTTCCAGTTGAAGCTCGCATCCGTTACAAGACCATGGTGCTTGCCTATGGAGCAGTGAGGGGAACGGCACCTCCGTACCTTTGGGCTCTGATCAGTCCCTACACCCAAACGAGGGCATTGCGTTCATCCACCTCTGGCCTGCTGGCTCCCTTCCTCTGCGGAAGCATAGTTCCCGCTCAGCCCAGTCAAAACTGTTCGCTGCTCTGGCACCCCAATGGTGGAACAAGCTCCCTCACGACGTCAGGACAGCGGAGTCACTCACCACCTTCCGGAGACATTTGAAACCCCACCTCTTTAAGGAATACCTGGGATAGGATAAAGTAATCCTTCTACCCCCCCAGAAAAAAAAAAAAAAAAGTGTAAATTGGTTTTCCCACTGGCTATAGGGTGAATGCACCAATTTGTAAGTCGCTCTGGATAAGAGCGTCTGCTAAATGACTAAAATGTAAAATGTTAAATGTAAATACAGTGCATTCGGAAAGTATTCAGATCGCTTGACTTTTTCCACATTTTGTTATGTTACAGCCTTATTCTAAAATGGATTAAATACATGTTTTTCCTCATCAATCTATACACAATACCCGATAATGACAAAGTGAAAACAGGTTTTTAGAAATTTGAGCAAATCTATGAAAAGTAAAAAACAGAAATACCCTATTTACATAAGTATTCAGACCCTTTGCTATGAGACTCGAAATTAAGTTCAGGTGCATCCTGTTTCCATTCACCATCCTTGAGATGTTTCTACAACTTGATTGGAGTCCACCTGTGGTAAATTCAATTGATTGGACATGATTTGGAAAGGCACAAACCTGTCAATATAAGGTCCCGCAGTTGACAGTGCATGTCAGAACAAAAACCAAGCCATGAGGTCGAAGGAATTGTCCGTAGAGCTCCGAGACAGGATTGTGTCGAGGCACAATTGAAGGTCCCCAAGAACAGAGTGGCCTCCATCATTCTTAAATGGAAGAAGTTTGGAACCACCAAGGCTCTTCCTAGAGCTGGCAGCCCGGCCAAACTGAGCAATCGGGAGAGAAGGGCCTTGGTCAGGGAGGTGACGAAGAACCCGATGGCCACTTTGACAGAGCTCCAGCGTTCCTCTGTGGAGATGGGAGAACCTTCCAGAATGACAACCATCTCTGCAGCACTCCAATCAAGCCTTTATGGTAGAGTGGCCAGACGGAAGCCACTCCTCAGTAAAAGGCACACGACAGCCCACTTGAACCCAATCGAACATCTCTGGAGAGACCTGAAAATAGCTGTGCAGTGACGCTCCCCATCCAACCTGACAGAGCTTGAGAGGATCTGCAGAGAAGGGTATTGTGTGCAGATTGATGAGGGGGAAAAAACTATTTAATCCATTGTAGAATAAAGCTGTAACATAACAAAATGTGGAAAACTTCAAGGGGTCTGAATACTTTCCGAATGCACTGTAGGTCTAATGCTAGACAAAGTACTGTGTACACAAAGCAGCGAGCGAGCGGCAGGTAGCTTAGTGGTTAAGAGCGTTGTGCCAGTAACCGAAAGGTCGCTGGTTCTAATCCCCGATCCGACTATGTGAAAAATCTGTCAATGTGCCCTTGAGCAAGGTACTTAACCCTAATTGCTCCTGTAAGTCGCTCTGGATAAGAGCGTCTGCTAAATGATAAAACATTGAAATGTCTCAGCGAGGTAGTATGTACTGTATTTCTGTATTTCATTCACACACAGGCTATGTTCCGATTTCCGCACCAACCGAGTCCTGCTCAATATCAGTATCTACTCTCAATTCAACCTCATGGATTGTGACAGACAGGGTTCACTGTGTTGAACAAAAATGAGTTCAGAGATGTTGCTACAGTATATGAGGTTGGGATGTTATAGCCCAGGGTTCTTCAATTCCGGTCCTGGAGGGCCGAAACACTTCTGTTTTTTATTTCTACCTGGTAGTTAATTGCACTCACCTGGTGTCCCAGGTCTGAATTAGCCCGATTAGAAGGAGAGGATGAAAAACAGAGGTGTTTCGGCCCTCCAGGACCGGAATTGAAGAACCCTGTATACAGCCTCTTGGTGCAGCAGAAGCACAGTACTCCTCCTCCTGGCAGTGGAAAAGTCAATATTTCGCTCTCTCTCTCACTTCTCCTCTCTCTCTCTCTCCCCTCCCCACTCCCTCTCACTCCTATCTCGCTCCCCCCCCAGGGACATTCGCTAGTGCAGCTCGTTGGCAGAGTGTTTTTCAATGGCACCGAACGCTTAGCCCAGTGCTAGGTTTTCTACCCAGGGACCACATGCCAAGTCTCAACACAGATAATATTTTAAACATCATATTTCAACAAGACTACACTCTAATCCTGCTGCAGTGGCTTCACTGGTGTGTAATTGGTTAATCTGTTCAGTTCTCTTTCTCTCTGTGTGTGTGTATGTGTGTGCGTGCGTGTGTGCATTTGCTCATTTATGCGTGCGCGTGTGTCTTTGGCACAAGGCTCCAAGCCTGATGATCATTGTGTGTTGGTGGCGGCAGCATTTCACACAAGAGGCCATCCACAGATATAAGCTCAGCATGCTCTATATTAGCTGTAATGGGCCCAGGCTGGTAGAACATGGGGGAACAGTGGGATGGTAAAAGGGATTAACCAGTCGCATACCACCACTGATTGGATATACTTATGTTCTTATAGACCTAGCATATTTGACAAATTCATAGCTCTGAGTAGCTCCGAGTTGTCAGCGTTCTCTCTTCTTCAAGTCCGTTTCGATTTACCAGGTATGTTTTTCTATGTATATACAGACAGTGTCATTTTCCATTTGTATTCAACATCTTTCTTTTGCGTTTAATCTTCCCGTTTACATTTTGACTTTATTAGAGGTAATGAAAGCGTGTCTTTTGTAAAGTCGCAGTTTAAAGAGCCATACATTGAAGGCTCTTTTCAAAGGTTCCTGACAAATGGGGATGTAGCTCAGTTGGTAGAGCATGGTGTTTGCAACGCCAGGGTTGTGGGTTCGATTCCCACGGGGGGCCAGTATGAAAAATAAAAATGTATACACTCACTAACTGTAAGTCGCTCTGGATAAGAGCGTCTGCTAAATGACGTAAATGTAAATGTAAAACAAACCTGCAGACCTATTCAAACATAAGATGTACTAAGCCTATACATTTGGAATCTCCCCAGCAAATCTTCTTCTCAAATCAACTTCAGAAAGGCTATCACACATAAAGGTAACAGTGTGTACAGTATATTGGATGGGTATTGTTCAAAACAGACGTAATCATCCACTTACTGCAAGACAGTAACATGCTTTTTTTTCCAATGAGGGCCAAGGCTAGGGCAAATGCCTAGAGTCTCCACACTTTAGCTCAAACTCAAACCATTCCCTTCCTTTTTTCTCTCCTTCCCTCCATTGTTTCTTTCTCTCCTTTATATTCAAGGATGGGATTAATCCCTTAGCTCAGCTGTAGAGTTGCACAGCTCTGAAATCCCGGAGGGAGGGAGGGAGGGAGAATGTAACAGTGAATGCTTTGATCTTCCACGACAACAGCTAAATAGACCCTGTGAAGAGTGGCTTATGGCCCCTTTGCTTTTCTCCTTTTCTATACCCGCTATCTCCATCCCTCTCTCGCACGCTGGATTCAATGTGTCTTTGCGTGTGTCATGTTGGTGTGTGTCTATCTATCTTTGTGTGTACGAGAGAGCATTTCTAAGGCGCCTGACAAAACAGCCCATTGATATAAAGAGCCTGACACAGCCTGCCCGGGTAAAGCCTGAACGCCCCTCATCTCACTCCCTGTCTCAGGCTTCTCCTCTCCATGAAACCTGAGTTTATTCTGCAGTCATCCTCGATCCCCCTCTTTTAGTGAAAGGAGGAAAGGAGAACCCGCCACGGTGCCTGCAAACTGCCGCCCCCCACCCCCCACCTCTGAGAGAGAGATCTGAGGGCTGAGTGACAGTCCAGTGCCGCAGCTGCCATCTGCTGCTACACACTGTGGATGTTTGCTTACACATATGTGACTCGTTTCAGGAAACTAGGAGTATGTCGCGCATCACTACTTCACAGGAGCGCCTTTCAAGGACAACTTTTTTTTTAATCAAATGTTGTTTTTTTGGCAGAAATGCCTTCTGGAACATGTGAACTTTCATGTGCCTAAATAACAAACTTGTATGCCATCTGTAAATACTAATAAAATTGTTAAAATATGAGCCTAGTTGGTTTAGCCATGGAAAAAGACAGCAACCTTCCCGCTAGCCATGATTGGCTGAGATAATGAGTGGGCTGGACATGCCGAGAGATGAGTTCAGATTGGTCTGCCATGTATCACGCTTCTGTCTATAATATGAGCTTGTCAGTATGTGCAGGTAATCCTTTCTAACATGTCTTTTTTGAAAGATATCACGTAGTATAACTGCATAAGAGTTGCTCTCCACTTTCTGGAGGACCGAGTTTTGAAATCAGTGGAGTATGATATCTAAGGAGATGGAGAAAATTCTGGCATTTGATTGCAAACACACAGAAGGCTGTTGAATAAAACACCTGTCTCTGGATTACATCTTCAAACTAAGGGCAACCTTGGCATCCGTGACAGAGAGGGAGAAGCGTCCATCCATGTATAAGGGTAAGAGAGTCTAGCTAGCTAAATTTTCAGCTAGCTAACGTTAGCTGGCTGGCTAGCTAGCTAGCTAACGTTACATGTATGATCTGTGTAGTAATATTATTCGTGTCTCAGATCATTTGCATAGCTAGTTATAGCCTAATGTTAGCTAGCTAACATTGAACCTGGTTGGTTAGCTACCTGCAGATTCATGCAGGGTAGTAATGTTATGAGTTGGGATTATGGTTAATTGTTTAGCTAGCTAGCTACATGCCTAAATAAACGACTCCACTATGCAAGTAACTATTTCAATAGAATGTTTATGATGTCACTGCAACAACAGTCGATAGACATAGCTGGTAAATTCGCTCTGGCTATCTACTCCGATTTCAGAGCACTCTCGTTTGAGTGTGACAGAGCGCAGAATAACTGAAGAATTTACGAACGCTCAACACCCATTGAATATGGCCGGTGTCAGTAAACGTTGGCAAAAAAGCGTAATTAAATTGTTGCCAGCAGCACAGTTGCAGTCCCCAACGCTCTGGATAACATTAAAACAGCCTAAACAGCTCTGCTAGGGCGAGTAAAATGGTCAGAGTGAGCTGTTCTCTCATTTGTGTCTGGAAGTAGCTATCCAGCATTAGCCAGTTAGCTTGGGTGCTTGACTGCTGTTGTTAGGTCAGAACGCTCGGATCAACCCTATTTTTTGGCCAGAGCGTCCAGTGTGCACTCTGAACGCTCCGAGAGCGAAACGCTCTGAATTTACGAACGGCCAATCTGACAATGCTCTGAGTTTACAAACGCCCAGAGCACACTCTGGAACTCCAGATAAAATTTACGAACACACCCGTAGTATAAACCAGCCTTTAGTCTTGAAATCTTTGGTTGTTTAGTACATAGCCTCACATGTGAATCCTTAAAGAGATGGGTGGGGCTAAAGCTTAAAAAGGTGTGAACGATGCTGAATGGGTGTAGACAAATACTTTCCCATTGTTCCTCAACTGTAGTGTATGATATACCATTTTCTAGCTCTGAGTCTCTACTTTTATCCCATGTAAAAAACACAATTTCAAATTTTGCTACATAAGACCGAATCGAGCCGGTCAGTCACATATTACAACCTCTGTTAGCTTTAGTGGAGGCTAGCCCGCTCTGTTAGGCCTATGTATTAAACATCTGTGGAGGCGGAATGTCTTTGAAGAACGACTGCCCCTAAAAAGCAACTTCTCGTTTTGAAAATGGCCTGTGTGGCATCGATATGAGTCAGAAACATGTATTCTAGTGTCAAAACTGACTACAATAGGACAATGTAAATAGGCCAATTTTATTCATAAAGTCAGTCTCGTCCAAAACAGAGATTTGCGAGATAGGAAAAAATTGTATTTCACTGAATTAAGGGTACCGTAACAGTTTTCCGTGGGTTGGGTTTATTTTAATGCCCACAGCTGGCAGCACCCAAGGAATCATCAATTCAGAGTGCAGCTGTATGTGACCCGATCGTAATGCTCATGGTCAATTTGGTTTGACATTCGATACCCCTATGGGGCTAGTTATGAACCATCAGTAAATAAAAAAATTGGACAATATTTCAAAAGGTCATTAGCAAAAAAAAATTAAAAAGAGCTATAAATTGTAGAAATTCATATATAAATATTGAAATAATGTACATATTGTACCATTTACATTACAATTTATTGACGGTCCCTAACTATCACCCAAGATAGGCTATCCAAAGTCAAACCAACTTTGCCATGGTCGCACACCAGCCTGCTGAAGTTAATTGGCAAAATAATTTGGCTAACTCTTCCCACCTGCGAACACACACAATAAACACCCACATCAAACCACTCCCCAAACCAACTCACGTTTGAATTCAGTCATGGCCGCTAGCATTTCTTAATCCAAGCTTATGGTCATGTTGCAGCAGAGGGAGATTCCTAGATGTGAGAAGTGTGCAGGAGGGCATGAGATTAAGGAATGTGTAGTATCGGTGGAGAAGGTTGTGTGTGTTAGCTGTGGGGGTGCCCATGGGGCTGGAGATCGGAGGTGTCCGGTGAGAGAAAGGCAGGCTGAGGTTGCCAGGGTCAAAGTAGTACAGAAGGTGTTGTATGCTGAAGCAGTGAAGAGAGTGGTAGAGGAAGATGGGTACAGGCTAAGGGATCCTGAGAGGATTCCTGTGAATAGGCAGAGACCAATAGAGAGGATGGGAATAATATGTGCTTTAGTAAGGTGTGTTTCTTAGCATTCATAGCCATCGTTGTCAACTCTACTGCAGAAATGGAACATAACTCTAATCATCCTTCTGGAAATCAGACTTTTAAAATCTAGACAAGGGCAAGTCTGAGACTATTTTAAACCATGTCTGAGAAGCATAATTTCAGTTAGTCCAGTTTAAAAGTGCAATTTAGTCTAGGATTAGGCTTAATCTGTGTCCGCGAAACCGCCCCTTTAAATTCATCAATAACAGTGAACATGGCAGCACTCCAAAAAAAGCATACTGGTTGAGCTGGTTTCCTCGGACTCAGATTAAGCCTTGTCCTAGACTACTCAATGTCGGTGAATATGAGTCCTAGTCAATTTGTAAAATCTCCATTGAAATTGCTTTTGAATCCAGGTCAAGGCTTGATCTGTGTCAGAGAAACTGCC